>NC_058133.1:297311393-297482024 GCF_016433145.1 Gracilinanus agilis | reverse complement strand
TGTGAACTGATCCAGCCATTCTGGCTGGCAATTTGGAATCATGCTCAAAGGGCTATAAAAGAATGCCTGCCCTTTGATCCAGCCATACCATTACTGGGTTTGTACCCCAAAGAGATCATAGATAAACAGACTTGTACGAAAATATTCATAGCTGGGCTTTTTGTGGTGGCAACAAATTGGAAAAGGAGGGAATGTCCTTCAATTGGGGAATGGCTGAACAAACTGTGGTATATGCAGGTGATGGAGTACTATTGTGCTAAAAGGAATAATAAACTGGAGAATTTCCAGGTGAACTGGAGAGACCTCCAGGAATTGATGCAGAGCGAAAGGAGCAGAAGCAGAAGAACTCTATACACAGAGACTGATATACTGTGGTAAAATTGAATGTAATGGACTTCTGTACCAGCAGCAATGCAATGACCCAGGACAATTCTGAGGGATTTATGGTAAAGACGCTACCCACATTCAGAGGAAGGACTGCAGGAGAGGAAACATATAAGAAAAACAACTGCTTGAACGCATGGGTCGGGATGGACATGACTGAGGGTGTAGACTCGAAACTACCACACCAATGCAACTACCAACAATTTGGAAATTGGTCTTGTTCAAGGACACATGACAAAACTAGTGGAAACGCGCATCTGCCAAGGGTGGGGGGGCGCGGGGGGGGGGTTGAAGGGGAAAGGTGGAGCATGAATCATGTAACCATGTTAAAAATGAATATTAATAAATGTTAAAAAAAAAAGAATGGTTGGATCACTTCACAATTCCATCAGCAATGCATTAGTGTCCCAATTTTGCCACATTCCCTCCAAGATTTATCATTTTCCTTTGCTGTCATATTGGCCAATCTGATTTGTGTGAGGTAGTACCTCAGCGTTGGTTTTATCAATACTGATTTAGAACACTTTTTCATATGATTATTGATATATTGCTTTGATTTCGTCATCTGAAACTGCCTATTCATATCATTTGACCATTTATTAATAGGAGAATGACTTATAAATTCTTATAAATTTGACTTAATTCTTTGTTTATTTGAGAAATAAGACCTTTTTCAGAAAAATTTGTTGTAAAACTTTTTTTTCCCAATTTGTTCCTTCCCTTCTAATCTTGGTTACATTGGAGTTTGTTTAGTACAAAGCCTTTTTAATTTTTATCTTTTTATACTCAACATTATTAATTTTAAATATTATAATGCTCCCAATCTCTTGATTATTAATAAATTCTTCCCTTCTCCTTAGACCTGAGAAGTAAACTATTTTAAGTTCCCTTAATTTACCTATTATATCACTTTTTATATTTAAATTACATGCACATTTTGACCTTATCTTAGGATAGGGGAGTAATGGTGAACCTTTTAGAGGGGCAGATATGTCCTTAGGTGCCCATGGAGAGGGGAAGGAGAGCAGCCTGGCACTGTGTCCCTTTTTTCTGGTATGAACCCTGGTGAACTCTGTGCTGGGGCGAAGTTGTGTACTATAGGTTTGTCACCATAGGTATAGAGTGTGAGATATTTATCTAAACCTAATTTTTGCTATACTGTTTTCCAATATTTCCAAAAGTTTTTGTGAAATAGTTGGGATCCTTGAATTTATCAAACACTAGATTGCTGATATCATTTACCCCAAATCTATTCCATTGATCCATCCTTATATTTCTTAGGCAGTACCAGATTCTTTTGATGAGTACTGCTATATAGTTTATAATAGTGAGTGAATATTTCTCCCTCTCGTTATTGTTTAAAATCCAGTACCACTAGGCTACAATCCCTCATATATTTTATTAGTTCACGTGGTATCCTTGAACTTTTGTGTTTTTTAGATGAATTTTATTATTTTTCCTGGTTCTATAAAATACTTTTGGCATGACACTGAATAAATATATTAATTTAAGTAGAGTTGTCATTTTTATTATTTCTGCTCAGCCTACCCATGCGCAACTAATGTTTTTTTCTAATTGTTTAGATCTAACTTAAAAGTGTTTTGTAATTGTGTTTGCATAATTACTGGGTTTGTCTTGGCAAATAAATTCCCAGGTATCTTATACTGTCTAGGGTGTTCTATCTCTTGATGCTGAGCTTTGTTGGTAATATATAGAAAGGATGATGATTTATATGGGCTTATTTTGTATCCTGAGACTTTGCAAAAGTTATTAATTATTTCAACTAGTTTCTTAGTTGATGAGTGGTTTTTTTAGAGGATAGGCAAGAGCTTATTAGACAGAAAGGAACTGGAAACTACAGGGATATCCATCAGTTACAGAATGGCTGAACAAATTGTATATGATTATAATGGAAGACTATTGTGTCATTAGAAGTGATGAACAGGATGATCCTAAAAAACTGGATAGGCTTATATGAAATGATGCAAAAGAAAGTGAGCAAAAACAAGAAAAGGCTGTACACAGTAACATCAATAATGTATAATAATCAACTGTGAAAAATTTTAATTATCAACCTCAGTTCAAGGATCCAAGACAATTTCAAGAGATTTATGGCAAAAAAAGGATATTCATTGCCATAGAAAGAACAAACAGAATTTGAATAAAGATTGAAGCATACCATTTTCATGATTTCCTTCAAGAGTTTTTTCACAACATGATGAGCATGGAATAATGTATGATATGATAGCACAGGTATAATCTATATCATATTAACCACTCCCTTGGGAGGTTGCTTAGGATGGAGATAGAGATCATGGATAGCAAAATGTCAGATAATGATTATTAAAAATTATATCTACATGTGTTTAGGAAAACATACAAAATGGAAAAAAGGATTGATTAGGTGAAGATAGACAGAGATGATACACTAATGGCATTTAAAGAGAATGGCATTGAGAGTTTTCATGAAAATGACAAACAGTTCATTGTCATTAAAGTATCAATATATATTAAAGAAAATACTATAAGAAGAAGCTGGAAATGCTGGATAATCTCATAGAGTGAATCGAATGCCAGGAATTCATATTAAAATAGAGTTCCATCTTTAGACAGCATAAAAAATTTATTCTAGGCCTGCATGAAATTCACCTTGTGTATAATGCCAAGTTGTGATTCTGAAAATGTCTTAAAATTATAATTAAATGACTCTTCTCTCTCCTACTGTTGCCTTAGAGAATTTTGAGTTTGTTTTGTTATTATTGTGAAATTGAAAACATATTTATTTCAATTCTCCAAATTGATTCAATCTGAAATTTAATGTTTTACAGAAATATAGCTAAGGTATTCTCTTAAGAATATAAAGATACTATTCTTAGCTATATGTAATTTAGTCTAACATTAAAAACAAATTAAGCTTTGAGAATGACTGCATTTTAAGAGAGATAGAAAATAGGCTTTATTTCTATGCATCTTATCCTGGTCATGTGTTTTTCTTACTTTTTTTCCCTTGTAGTTTCCTTTTTTCATATAAATCCTAATTCTTCAATTCATATACTTTTTGAATTTATGCGTCCTTATAGTGTCCTCTCAGTTGAATTTTGCAACTCACATAATATGCTTTTTGGAAAACATTGTGTAGGCAGATAGTCCACAATATTTTTGTTTTAGCTAACTTTATTGAAAGTTAGGCCTTTCAGGAAGAATATATCCTTCTAATTAATCATTTATTTTACATATTTTTTCTGTCTTCCTCATGAAACTCAAAGCAAGTTATTTCTGGGGCTTTTTTATTTTCCAAAACAAAATGAGTTTTAAAATCCTCCCTAGTTATGAACCACCACTTGTTAAGTGGGTTGTCATTCCTAACAAACCTAAAAATAGTGCCATCATTTGGTTACCCTCATATTAGGACAAGTTTGTGTGAATTGAATCGGAAAGAAGAGGTTGGTCAGATACTGAGGCTTTTATAAAAGTGTGGTATTGGGTCCCTAATCCAACTTTCTCCAGACTATTTTTTTAAGTATCTTGAATATGACCTTTGAAATGCTACTAACTAGTCTATTGAACAGTAATCTTTAGCTCTAATTTTCTAAAAAAATAATGTGTGTAAAAGAACCTTAAAGGGAATTCTCACAATTCTCAATGTTAAATAATTTACATTATTTTAAAATTAGAAAATAGGAAAAACACTAATGAATTTATAATCATTTCTTCAGTGGGATAGGGCCCATATTGGCTTAACTAATATCTAGCTTTGAGCACAGTGCTCAGCACATAGTGGAAACTCAATAAATGTTTATTGGCTGATTAATTGGGTCACTAGAAATCTTCCCTTGGGACAGGTACAAGTCTCAGAAGATAGGATCCGATACAGGGAAATTGCTAAATCTGAGGCAAAAGTCACCATAAATAGAAAGTGGTGGTCTTAAATTTTCTCCTTTGTAAGAGTTTGTCACGATTGAAATAGGGCACACACACACATAAGGGAATCCTTCCTGACTAGTCTTTGGGCGCCCATTGACAAAACCAGAATGAAAAGCTAATGGGAGTCTCAGGCCACTGCAGTTATGCTGACCAAGTACAAAGGGAAAATAAAAGAAAAAATATTTCATCTTATTCCTCTTTCTCCAACAGAGTCATGAAGGGCTAACAAACACTATCAGTGGTTGTCTTTTACCCAAACATGACAACTAATCACATCTCTAGCCCACAGAGAAATAGTACATTTTCATGACATTATGGATTTATTTGATTCATTCTCATTCTTGGACTTCATCTGCATTACCTTTCCCACTGGTTTAACACTGTATCATTCCTTCCTGAAAGACAGATTTCTAGAATGTGCCTAAAATATCTACAAATCAACTCTTTTTACGTTCTCTAAAACAGAAGAAGGTATCTATTTGCATTTAATCATTTTAAAATTTGCCATGCTTATAAAGCATTTTTAGAATTATAGGTTTGGTACTGGAATTGGTCTTAGAGAACTAAGCTTCTTAATTTTTCACATGAATAAACTAAGGCCTGGGGACATTATTCATCTTAAATGGTGGCCTGCATCATCCAACCCTACTCATAATTATGGCTCATAGTTGGTTCTACCAAAGGGAACTGACTGACATATCAAGAGATTGGTGGTGGTGGTGGTGGTGGTGGTGGTGGTGTCTGTGTGTGTGTGTGTGTGTGTGTGTGGTATGTAAACAGTAAAAGTGTTAAGAGGTAAATCACATACCATAGGTCATTATACTCAGGAAAGCACACATGCTAGAAAAGATGAGAAAGGGGTTTTTCCACTTGTCTACCAATTAAATTATGCAGCAACAATATCTGAGAATGGCTTTAGCAAAATTAGGTTGAGGGCATACACTTATAAATAGGTCAATGGCTGACATAAATAATATAGAATCAGAAAATAGGGTTCACTAAATTTAGTTGACCTGAGCACTCCAAATAACTCGACCACTGCCTGAAGGAGTCACTCTTTTAGTAGTCCAGTGGTCCATAATTCTCAGGTTGCTAATGTAATCATAGTTGATAAGACAGGGATGCTGGGTGACTAGCCAGTTTGGAGTCATTATACCTTACTGAATTTCACAAAATGACTTTTCTCCAATATTGTAAACTTTTTATTCAAAATTTCCATCAATTGGTTTTGTCATTTTTTTCATCTCAAGCATTCACATTTATCATATAATGCATATTCATATTTTGTCATATTAATGGAAAGGAAGAAATATTGAGATAAAGATGATTTTAATTTCCTTAAACTTTTAGCATGGTTTTGCCACTGTAATTTTTAAAAGACTACTAGTGCCTTTTTCTTGATAGGCTTTTCAATATGAAAATTTGTAGAGAGAGATGACTAGTTTCTTTAAACTTCTGCAATTTGAACCTTCCTCCAACCTTCATGCTAGTCTTAATCAGAAAACAAATGGTCTCAGAACAGTAGAGTGAAAAGAAAGCAAACTTTTAACTTACATCTAAAAGCAATTTATAAACTATAAATGTCCAGTGGGAAGAAGCAATCAATCTACCAAATGTCAGTTGGGGGAAAAGTAATGTACGTAAAATCTTTTTAAAATGCTAACAGGACAGATTTGTTTTGGCTTGTTTTTGCCCATATTTTGACTCATCCTAATGTTTCAAGATTGAATGATTGGCAATGTTTTGTTTCACAAGTGTTTGATGCTAGGTTGATTAGAGGAGTTTTATAAATCAACTTCCCCAAGGAAAAGAAATACAATATGTTTCTCCTCTTCTATTACTTAACTATTTGTATTATTCTTAGTGAACTGATTCCATGCCCAGTGTAAATCAATGTAGAAGGAGTGGTATGTCTCCTGCTATGGATTTTGTGATGAGGGCAGTATCAGCTATAAGATCTGAATTGTAATGCTTGATTTGTCTATTAGAGCCTTTTTCTATCAAATTTCAATATCAATTAACCTAAAATGAGATACTTTTTGTAATCTACAATCTGACAAGGAGTATGGCTAGTGGAGCAGATGGAATCCTATTAAAAATACAATAGAACAAATTTCTTTGTATTTGATTATTCTTAAATTCCAATATCTCTGTCTCACCTTTTTCAAACTGTTTAATACAATTAAATTCCATTTTAAACAAAATAATTTGAATCTATCTATCATTTTGGGACTTGGCTGACATAAGAAATATTGTCAGGAGACAAAAGTTGCTATCATAGCCTTCTATTGTAAGTTATTTCTAAATTCTAATTCCTATTATTGGGAGCCAGAGTGGAATGGAAACATTTGAGTTCAACAGTTGAGTTCAGCAGAGGGAATATATCATTGTAACAATTTGGAGCACAGTTATGCCCAAGAGTTTATATGGTGTAGGGTAGTGGCATAATATTGAATATTATGATAAGAGGGCCCTGGTTCACATATGGCTCTATTATGGCAATCTCTATCTAATAGTTCCAGGGCAATATGTAGGAAAGAATCTGGTTGTTGTCAGATCCTTAAGTGTTTTGAGAATATCAGAACAGGTGTCAGGTATTTCCAGTATAATTTCAGTGGAGGTATTACAATTCTTTGACAAAATGGAGAGGGACATATATGGTCTTTCTAACTGGTAATCATGTTAACTGAAAATTATATTAGAGCATATGCATAATCACTTCCATTTAACAGACATTTAGTGAGTGCCTATGTACTAGGCATGGGGATACAAAGATAGAACTTCCTATCCTGGAATTCCCAACTACTACCTTCCAAATTTGAAAAAATCTCTAGCCTCCTGATTGGTACCCTCTAACTCCAGACAAACATTTTTTAAAGGTCCCTGAAATTTCTTTTGGATCACCTTGACTTTCACTCTTTGGACTTTTTTTTATCTCCTGGACATTTTCCTTCTGTCGAGAAAAGGCATTCCTTACTGAATTTTTTTGTCCTCTCTTTCTAAGTGCTCCTTTTTATATGTGGTATTCTTCCATTAAATTTCAAGCTCATTGAGGATAGAAATATTTTGTTTTCCTGTATTTATAAACCCAGACATTGGCTTAGTGTCTCCTATATAGTAAGAGAATAATAGATTTTTCTATTTTTTCTGCTCTATCTACAAACCTCAAACCTATCCTAACAAGAAAGAAAAATATACACTCTGCCTTTATCAACAAGAGGACATGTGTTGAAATCATAAATACTTCTAAAATGTTGGGGAACTGATATGATCTTTCTTGACCTCAGTTTCATCATCTGTAAGATAAAGAGCTTGGATTAGGTGAATGATTTTTTCCCTTTTATCTCTGTCTTGATTAATGTAGATGATACTGATATGAAACCTGTTTGGAATATTATTACATAATATATGCTACTTATATATCCACAAGACACTACAAATTTATAGATGGAAATTTTAAATTTTAAATATTGTTGTGCCAATATAAAGGTATTTTATTAATTGTTTTAAAGAGCACTCTGAGGGTGGCAAGTGTTTCAAATATATATGAAAGTGGATATATTTCTGAATATTATCAACCAAGACTGATTTTCTATTTCAACTAAAAAAAAGTTATAAAATCTTCTCTTTCTTCTCCTGGCAAGTGAAATAAATTTGCAGGGAGGTATTCATTTAAATCAAGAAATTTTATCTTTAAAATGTGTAGCAAACTGAAATATATGGCTAAAGTGACTAACTTGTATATTGATTACTTTAATAAAGTGAACAATTGGATAGTTGGTTAAGTTCAGTATCACTGAGGGAAGGTAAGCCTTGAAGAAGTTTAGAGGAGAAAAACTATTTGGAGATACAGGAACACTTGTAAGGAAGAAAGGTAGGGGATTTTAAATGGATAACTTTATTTATTCAAAGAAAAATGAAACTATTATTCAATAAGCATCAAGGGAAGATGACCATTAGAACAACAGAGGGCTTCAGAAGGTACATAGATACAGACAAAATTACTGCTTTGCTATTTTGCTCAAGACTTCTCATGTTAGCCACGGTAGTCAGTGAAAATCATATTATATGCTAATCATTCATGATCTTTCTATAGCAGTATGCCAAATGTAAATTAAAATATTGGAGAAATTTTGAGGGACTACAGCCCTCACTTTTCCTTCTCCAAGACATTCTGAATTTCCCAATGTCTCCCCCTATAAGCCCTGTACTAGGTCTAGGCAAAAGAGAGCAAAGAAAACATAAGAATAAATCAGTGAACAAGATATTTATGGCAACTCTTTTTGTGGTGACAAAAAATTGGATACTGAAGGGATGTCCATTCATTGAAGAATGACTGAAAAGGTTCTGCTACATGACTTTATTGTAATAGTGTATTTTAAGATGTGAGCAGGACACTTTCAGAAAAACCTGAAAAGAGCTATATGAAATGATTCAGAGTAATGTGATCAGAAGCAATACAGCTTTGTACAAAGTAACAGAAATATTATAATGATGATCAATTGTTAAAGATTTAACTACTCTGTTAAATAAATTAAAGAAAATATTGAAAGACTCACTGTGAAAAATGCTATCTACCTCCAGAGAAACTTGAACTCTGAGTGCCAATTGAAGTATATATATATATATTTTTTTTTTTTCAGTTTCTTTATTCTTCTTGCTTTTCTTTCTTCAATGGCTAATGTGGAAATATACTCTACATGATTTCATATATATAATTGATATCATATTGCTTGCTTTCTTAATGGGTTAGGGAGGTGCCAAAGGTAGAGAAAGAATTCAGAACTCAAAATAGAAAAAAATAATGTAAAAGTTAAATAACAAATTTGAAGGAAAAAAATAAACACATAGATTTTCCTGCTCATAATATTCAATACTCAACCCCCACTGCCATTTCCATATTACTTTATCCTTTTAGAGGGTCTATTATGTTTTACAACATAGTAAATTTTTCTATGCACTTCATAAGGATTTTTATATCCCCTGTTTAAAACAGACAGACTTGATATGCTGAGCCATGAGATTCTCAAGGTCTACAAATAAATCACTGTCATGAATACTATCGAGAAATATTACTCTACTTTTTTTTGTTGGTTGCAAATGAAGCTGAAATGTCACTTAATATTTTATGTAGCAGATTTAAACCTTTATTTGTACAGATATCTGAGACCTGAAATATCATATTAAACAAATACAATTTGGATTTAAAACTGAATTTCAAAAAGTAGAGTTCATGTGCCGAATCTTTTGGCAACATCACTTAACCTATATCAAAACAGGAAGACTGAAATAAAGGATCAAACAATTATGAAGTAAAAAAAGTAGACACAATCATAATGTGGTAATTGAATTGTCTAATGATTTTTGAAGACCTAAAATCATGATGAGAAAATGACTTATTTTAAAATCATCTCTAAGTCACATGTAAATAATTAAATAATTTAAAATTCTAAATATTCTTTTGAAAATGAAAATATTTGACACAAACATAATATACAATGTTTGTTGAATAAAAAAGGTATCTACTGGTTTCTTTATGTGTCATCAATCAAGACCTATTTCCATATTATTGATAGTTGCACTGGGGTGGTCATTTAGAGTCTACATCCCAAATCATGTCCACATCAAACCATGTGTTCAAGCCGTTGCTTTTCTTCTGTGTTTCCACTTCTGTAGTTCTTCCTTTGAATATGGGTAGTGTTCTTTTCCATAACTCCCTCAGAATTGTCCTGGGTCATTGCATTGCTGCTAGTACAGAAGTCCATTCATTACATTGGATTTTACCACAGTGTATCAGTCTCTGTGTACAATGTTCTTCTGGTTCTGCTCCTTTCACTCTGCATCAGTTCCTGGTGTCTTTCCAGTTCACATGGAATTCCTCCAGTTTATTATTCCTTTGAGCACAATCGTATTCCATCACCAAGAGATACCACAATTTGTTCATCCATTCTCCAATTGAAGGGTATACCCTCATACTCTGTAATAAGGGGATAAGAGGAAATGGTAATGAGGTGGTCACCATGGGCCTAGGAGCCAGTAATTATACTACCTGGAGATTGGAGTTGATGCTATCAGATGCCTCAGCTGAGCTGCCTAGTGAATCTCCACTTCTAGCTGTAAGGCTCCTTTAAGATGTTGGGTAGGTGGCCCCTCCCTGCTGAGGTAACTGACTCCCTATTGGATGAGAGAAGAACCCAACATTAAACTGTGGCTTAACTTCCTGGCAATAATGGAGGCTTAGCTTTCACTTCCACAGTAACCCCTACTTCTCAAAATTCTGTGCTCCCCTTAGTCTCCTTAGCCTTGAATGTGTTAGAATAATCACAGGAATTCACAGATTAATGCTAAAAGATTTATTTGAACTGGAAAGGGAAAACTAAGGTAAGAGGGTTTAGGTTTGCTAAGATGTTGCTAGGGCCAACTGGCAGTTGCTGGCAAAGGACCTAAAAGGTCTTGACAGACTGAGGACAACAGCCCTTGGCCAGAGATAACCAGACTCTGGCTTGGTGTTATTTGATCAAGTAGGTACACCAATGATGTTGTTGAGTTGCTCTAGAGATGGCCCTAACCACTAGGTACACAATCTAAGTTCTTACCCATGATCCACCTCCCTTTACCACCCAGGACTCAGGGGGAAAGGTCAGGGGAAAACAGAACCCCAAGGTTGGGTTTGCAAGGCCCTATATAGTCACAGCACAATTGCCAGTTAGCACCTGGCATTTGTCACATGCCACCCCAGTATTCCATTCTGATAACTGACAGGATTGCCTAGGGTAATCTTGCAATGCACAGGGAATTCCTCCATGCAATGCATTAATGTCCCAAATTTGCCACATCCCCTCCAACATTCATTACTCTCCCCTGTTGTCATTTTAGCCAATCTGCTAGGTGTGAGGTGACACCAGAGTTGTTTTGATTTGCATTTCTCTAATTATAAGAGATTTAGAATACTTTTGTTGGAAGCTATTGAAAGAAATTAGAATCTCAAATATATATTTTTATCTGGACCCCATCAAAAGGTCAACACAGCCCAGCAGAGCTGTGTGTTGAACCCTGCTACCCTTATCAGGGTTAGACTGGACTGGGTAATCTAAGATAAAAATCTGAGATTCCTCTTTTGACTCCTTTTCATAATTCACACATTTCTTTAAAAAAGCAATATATTCTTACTGAAAAAACTTTGATCTCTCAGTAAACCAGCAGTAAAAAGTTTAACACTATTGCCCTTTGGCCAGGAATGCAGATGCCTGGTACAGCCAAGGCTGAACCATTAGCAGGGGCATTTTGCCCAGAATTAAAGTAAACTAATGAGTCTCAAAAATATTGTTTAATGCCATCAAGGCTGAGAAATTCAGGGGCTTTCCATCCTACCAGACTTTGCTGGATGATAACACATATGATAGTTTACTATAGGTTTTATCTACACCTTGAAGCCTCTGAGGCTTTTGTTTTGTCTATGGTAAAAATACTGCTCTGTGTAATTGCGGGAAACTTTCCTGGGCTTTGGGGGAAAGGGATCATTAACTTCCTATATAATAAACTTGTGACTCCATTGTACCTCAGAGCACTTTGAGCTAACAAGCCATGCTTCCAATCTGTTTCGTTCTTTACATTCAATGGCCACCCTAGGCCACTCAGAAAATCTCTGGTTTATAGAGCAGGATCTTTATACACTTTCTTATGTACTTATTGATAGTTTTGATTTCTTTATCTGAAAATTGCCTATTCATGTCCCTTTACCATTTATCAATTGAGGAATGGCTTGATTTTTTTATACAATTGATTTAGTTCCTTATAAATTTGAGTAATTAGACCTTTGTCAGAGTTTTTTGTTATAAAGATTTTTGCTTCCCTTCTAATTTTGGTTGTATTAGTTTTGTTTCTACAAAAATTTTTAATTTAATGTAATTAAAATTATTTATTTTAGATTTTGTAATTCTTTCTAACTCTTGCTTGGCTTCAAAATCTTTCCTTTCCCAAATGTCTGACAAGAATACTATTTTGTGTTCACCTAATTTACTTATAGTTTCCATCTTTATATTCAAGTCATTCAAACATTCTGAATTTATCTTGGTGAAGAGTATGAGATGTTGATCTAAACCTAATCTCTCCCATATTGTTTTCCAATTTTCCCAGCAGTTTTTGTCAAAGACTGGATTGCTGATGTCACTTACCACAAGTCTATTTCACTGATCCTCCCTTCTATCTCTTAACAGTACCATACTGTTTTGATGACCACTGCTTTATAGTGCAGTTTTAAGATCTAGTACTGCTAGGCCACCTTCCTTCATGTTTTTTTTTTTCATTATTTCCCTTCATATTCTTGATCTTTTGTACTTCCAAATGAAATTTGTTATATTTTTTTTTCTAATTCAGTAAAAAAGTTCCTTGGTAGCTTGATAGATATGGCACTAAATAAGATAATTTGTGTAGAATGGTTATTTTTATTATGTTTGCTGATCCTACCCATGAGCACTCAATGTTTTTCTAATTGTTTAGATCTAGTTTTAATTTTTTGGAAAGTGTTTTGTAGTTGTGTTCATATAATTCCTGTGTTTGTTCTGGTAGATAGATTCCAAAGTATTTTATATTGTCTATGGTGATATTAAATGTGTTTCTCTTTCTAACTCTTGCTGCTGCGATGTGTTGGAAATATTTGATTTATGTGGATTTATTTTACATCCTGAAACTTTGCTAAAGTTGTTGATTATTTCTACTAGCATTTTAGTTGATTCTTTAGGATTTTTTATGTAGACCATCGTATCATCTGCAAAGAGTGATAGCTTAGTCTCCTCATTGCCTATTTTGATACCTTCAATTTCTTTTTCTTCTCTAATTGCTACTGCTAGTGTTTCTAGTACAATGTTAAATAATAGAGGTGATAATGGGCATCCTTGTTTCACACCTGACCTTATTGGGAAGGCTTCTAATTTATTCCCATTGCATATGATGCTTCTTGATAGTTTTAGATATATACTGTTTATTATTTTTAGGAAAGGTCTTTCTATTCCTATACTTTCCAGGGTTTTCAATAGGAATGGGTGTTATATTTTGTCAAAGGCTTTTTCAGCATCTATTGAAATAATCATGTGATTTTTGTTTGTTAGCTTGTTGATATGGTCAATTATATGGATGACCTTCCTAATGTTGAACCATCCTTGCAGTCCTGGTATAAATCCTACCTGATCATGATGGATAACCCTCATGATCACTTGCTGGAGTGTTTTTGCTGGTATTCTATTTAAGATTTTTGCATCTATGTTAATTATTGAGATACGGTCTATGGTTTTCTTTCTCTGTTTTTGATCTACCTGGCTTTGGAATCAGTACCATATTAGTGTCATAAAAGGAATGTGGTAGGATTCCTTCTTTGCTTATTATGTCAAATAAAAAATATAAATGAAGAAACCAGTCTAAATGCATGTTGGCTATGGGGGTGGGGGGTTAAGGGGGGAAAAGAGCAAGAACATGAATCATATACCCATGGAAAATTTTTTATCTAAAAAATATAAATTTTTTTAAAAATTAAAAAAAGGTATCTAGGTGGCTATTGTAGGGTGGCTTCAAGAAATAAAAGTGAACTTCTACTTGGAAAGCTCTTGCAATATAATAATAACTGATCTGATCAATCTTTCCTTCAGTAGATAGAGTCAAGAAGACCAGAGTTCCAATACTACCTCAGATTTTCATTAGCTGTGTGACTCTGGGCCAGTCACTTAACTTCTGTCTGCCTCAGACTCTTGCCAATCACAATTACTCTGATAGAGATGCTGTGAGAAGGAAAAATTGATACTATTTATAAAATACCATATAAATTATGATAAATACTAGTATTATACATGGAACATTATTCAGAAGTTTAAAGTAAAGAAAAATATTGTTGTATAGCCACTGTTTCAGTGATCTCTTTTTTCACTGATGTACTTAGATTGAGATATTTTTTTAATTGGGTAACTCATCTTTGAACATTGTTATGTCCCTCAAAATCCATTACTTTCTGGAAATCCTGATAATCAGTCATTCTGAACTAAGTATGCTGGGTTTTGTACAATAAAGCTATTCTTAGTCACATGAAACTTGAGGCCTGAAAAAACTCATGATCTACTGCCATAACCTTAAGAAATCAAGTCAACTCTATGATAACATAAGGCATGGAGAAGTACTTTAGTGGAGGTATACAGTCACAATAAATTCTAGGATTTAGGGTAGCTTTTATTCATTAAAATCCTTTGATTCCTTAGAATGTTGTTTCAAATGCCATAAATCTAAATGTGATCAAGCTTTGAAACATTAAAAACAGTGTCATAACTAGCATCAAGTAAATCAAGTTAAATAGCAGAGACCAGCAATAGTATTCATTCTTGTGAGAGCATTCTTCCTTCCACTTGTGTCTGCTTCTCCCCCAACTCCATCTTCTCTGAACTAATATTGGGGTTTTGTTGCCTAAGTCACCACATAATATCCTTCCCTCCCTAGCATGCTATTACTGTGACACCATCTTTGCCCTCCCCTTTCTTACTCTTCTGATCTTTTCCCGTAGAAATCAGTTCTCCAGGGCTCTGGCTCCCTTTTCCCCATTGTTCTTATTGCAAACAAATAATATAAGTCATTTGCCTCAACCAAAGGCTTTATTTGGAACAAATAAAGTCATTATTTAATTAGACAGCTGGGAAAGAATTTTCAAAAATTAATGAAGTTTTTTAATGCATTCTACTTTTTATTGTTTGTTATTAATGTCTGTGGTCACGAATCTAACAAATGAACTCCATTTTTTATTCTAGAAGACACAGAAGAAATGATTTTTCTGGGATTGACATTCAATCTGTCAAATGCTTACCATACTATGCTCTGAGATTAGAATGAAACATTGAAAACACTTCCTGCAAGAAGCTTGTATACCAAAAGGAGGAGACACTATCAATAGATATGAACACACTAAGAGCAGGCAGATGCCAGGCTGCCAAGGAAAGTAAAGCATTACCAGCTGGAGGGCCTGTGAGGTATATTATGTAAAACATAGCATTTGAGGTGAATTTTGAAAGAAGCCAGAAAAAATGTTCCAGGTATGTGGGGTAGTAAATACAAACACAAGGCTATCAATTGACATAGTGTTGTGTTTGAGGAGCATCAAGGTAGTTAATATAACTGAGCCATATTTTTCTGCATCAACTAAATAAGAAAGATAAAAGAACATATGTTTATAAGAAACTATATAAAGCTAACATTTTCCATTAAAATTACCATTTGGGGACATTTCCCTTAAGATACTTATGTTGTAGAATTTGTCCAAAGCTATTGTTTTTAAAATAACTGCATAACAAGTTTATGTTTGATTTGATTATATCTATATTTTATCATTCAAAAAAATGTAATTACATATATAATTTTTGAAAGAGAAGATTCTAGGCTTTTATTATATCAACTGCTCCTTTGAAGGAAACCATTACACATTTAGGAAAATGTTATCAGAATTGTATTTGCTGTATATGAAACTTACTATAAAAATGTAGGAGTGAGAAATAGGGATGCACTGGGACAAGAGTGAAGAAAGAGGCAGGATGGAGAAAATTTTCTCACATAAAAGAGGTTCACAAAGAAAAGCTTTAAAGTGGAAGGGAAATGAGACCTAGAAGGCAATGCTTGAGCCTCACACTCATCAGAATAGTGTCAAGGAGATGAAAATGTATATAAACACTCAGTTGGGCATAGAAATCAATTTTACTATCGTACCTAACAGGGAATTAACAGGGCAAGAGGATATAAGAAATAGGGAAGGTGAAAAACAGAGAGCAGATAGATAAAAGGAGGGAAAGATACATATATATATATATATATATATATATATATATATATATATCACAGTTATGGTTACTATCTGTGTATTTCCCTCCTTTTTGACTTTCTCCTTAGGTTCTGCCTTTTCTCTTATCCTTCTTACTCTCCTCTCCAACTTTTCACTTTTAGTCAGTCTCTCCCTTTTCCCCTCACTAATGTTACTTTCCTCCCCACCACTTCCCCTCTCATGTATTCCCCATTTACTATAGGGCCTTTGAAATGACCCACCAACCTCTCTCTCCCTTGAATTTGTCCCCTCCCCACCAGCCCATTTATTACCCTTCTACTTCTCTATGGGGAATGATATAATTCTCTGCCCCAATGGATCTGATTTTTCTTCCCTTTCTGAGTCAATTTCAATGTGTCTAAGACTTTAAGATTGCTTGTCCCCAACTTATTTCACCCTTCCATTATATTGGTGATCTCCCTGCCTCCCCCCTCACATTTCTTTATGAAATATATATTGGCCCCATTTGATCTCTTTTCCCATTTCTCTTAGTATTATTCTCTTTTTTTACCCTGAGTTTTTAAAATATATTTTGACATATCATTCTATACAGTTTGTCATTGTACCCTGTAAGTATACTTCTTCTAGCTAGCCTAATGATAATAACAATTTTTAAGAGTTACCAATATCATCTTTTTATAGGAATACAAATCATTTGACCTCATTGGGTCCCTTAAAAAAGTGTTTTTTCCCCTTTTCTTAATTACCTCTTGGTGATTCTCTTGAATTCTCTGTTTGGGCATCAACTTTTCTGTTTACATCTGGTCTTTTCTTTAGGAATGCTTGGAAGTCTTCTATTTTATGAAATAACCATACTTTCCCCTGTAAGAATGTAGTCAATTTTGTTGAGTAGTTGATTATTGGTTGTAGAACCAATTCCCCTGCTTTCTGAAATATCATGTTCCATACCTTCTGGTTCTTCAGTGTGAATGCAGTCAGGTTCTATGTTATCCTAACTATGGTTCCCTGATACCTGAATAGTTTCTTTTTGGCAGTTTTTAATATCTTTTTCTAGGTCTGGGAGTTCTTGAACTTGTCTATAACATACCAGAGTGTTGTCAATTGGGGATTTAATGCAGGAGGTGATCTGTGGATTCTTTCAATCTCTATCCTCTTGTTCAAGAATATCAGGGCAGTTTTCTTGGATACTTTCCTGTAGAATAATGTCTAGGCTTTTTCTTTTGTGATGATTTTCTCTTAGTGCAATAATTCTTAAATTGTCTCTCCTAGATCTATTCTTCAGATCTTTTGTTTTATCAATGAGGTGATTCTTATTTTCCTCAAGTTTTTCATTCTTTTAATTTTGTTTTATAGACTCTTGCTGCCTTGTGAAATCATTTGTTTCTATTTTCGGATTTCAATTTTTAAAGACTGAATTTCATCCCTGGCTTTTTGGTCATCCTTCTCCTTCTGATTTTTTTTGTAGGTCATCTTTCACTTTCTTTGCCTTGTTTTCAGGCTGATCAATTCTGGTTTTTTAGAAACTATTTTTTTTTAGTTCTTGTGCCTTTGTTTCCAGATGACATATTTTGCTTTTTAAGTTCTTTTCTCAATTGTCTTCAGCCTCTCTTAATTGTTTTTTGAATTTTGTTTTGAGTTCTTCCAAAGCCTGTGTCCATTCACTGGAGTTCCTGAGTTTTTGCTTGGAGTTCCTTGGTCTTCCTCTGTTCTATTTGTTATTGGTTAGAAACTGTTATTGGTTAGAAACTGTTGATTGTAATTTCTTTTTTCTTTTTCTATTGTTTACTCCTAGTTTTTCCTTCTCCCCCCTTTCCTCCTCCATCATTGGCTGTAATCTTGCTTCTCTGTTTATTTATTAGATCTATGGGTTTAGGCTTTTCTCTCCTGAAGGGACTTCTTCTCTGTTCTAGTTTAGGATCTATTAATGAGCCCTGAGATAAAATCTTCCCCAGCTGACAGTACAAGCTGAAGGTGTAAGTGAAGGTGTGGAGGTTGAAGGTAGTTTCTCTTGTTCTCCTCTCTCTTCCTTTCTACAGGTCACCTCCCTGCCATTTGCTTGGTCAGAACCTGGAACTCTCAGCACAGGGCAGGGGTGTTGTATATTGAGTTTCCTTTCCTTCTGAAGGCTTTTTATATTGCTCCTTGATAGTTGGGATTATGCTGATAGGAGCTGATCTGTAGAGCTGTATATGCTGTGAGTCCAAAATCTCAAGAAGCTGGAGGCTCAAGATGGAGAGTAGTAGCAGAAGACTGGGACCAGGCTTCCCTCTTCTCTGCCCCTCTCCTCCAGTTGTATCCCTGCAGATCAGAGCCCTGAGCTTTGTAAAGCTGTGACAGTACACCACTTCCTCTGGGCTGGAGCCCTTGCTATAAGATTATAGCAACTGCAAGAGTCTCAGCACAGTAGGTGGGGGAGGAGTTCCAGGACTTTCCTTCTTTTTTTTTTTCCTTAAACCTGAGAATTCAGCCTTCCCCTGTGTACCTTTTAAGTTGAATCAAGCAGGAGGTTCCCCCGGCTTAGTCTTATTATTAGATTTGGCTTCCTCCCTCCTCAGTGCACTTTGTTTTGATTGGTGTGAAAGGGTTTCCACAGAGATCTGGACTTCTGCTGCATCTGTGTGGCCATCTTGACTCCACCACTTTTCTCCCTTTAATGTCTTGACTATGGTCCACTTCTTGAACAATGCATTGTCCTGAACCCTTGAATAATCTGTCCCCTTTATTGATGCTTCCCATCCTTGATAACCTAAACCATTACTTTAAAAAAATAATCCTATTCCTATGTAGTATATGGAATATTTACATGGAGTACATTTCTGCTATCATTATTCCTCCTTCTAAGTAATTCTTCCTGTTTGAATATTTTATAGTCTATGTAACCCTTGTTGAGTCAGCTTATTTCTTGGTGTCTGTGGCAACTCTTTAAGACCAAGGTCATTATTTTTTTTTTAAAAAGTAAAGAACTAAGTTCATTGATGGTAGGTGGGGAATTTGTTTATTGAGAGCTCCTTATATCATTGAAATACAAGTTATATTGTAAAAACATATGTTATGCATATATACATGTCAATGTGTGCATACATTTAAATATATATGTATTTTTGTTAGTTGTCTTTTTTCACATTTGATTGTATTCATATTTCTTCAACAAAGGGATTGAGATTTTAACTATACAAAACAAATTAACAAAATTTGGAGTTAATTAAAACTTTTTTATATCAAGTTTGGCAAATAAATATTAATCCACATCCTTGTTCAATTTCTAGCTCAGAATTCAGAGGGAACTAATTTAACATGTGACTTGATTGATGGAACAGGTTGAATACAATAGAAAACTACTTGTTCCAGTTTTACTTTTACCCAAAGTAGCCTCATTATAAATGAAGCAAAATATGCAGTTTTCATAGAACCTCTCAACCCCATTGATACCTCACTAAGGAGAGTGACCTCTTGATATTTTATCTTTATAAGAATATGAAATATTATTCTACTCATAAATTCACATTGCAGTCCAAAAATCCCCAGACCTCCTTCATTTTTTAATTAAGAAGGAAAGATAGTATAGCAGTAATTCCCATGTCACATCCTCAAATAATACTATTTTGATGAGTAATTTTCAGCAATTTTACATGTAATTAAATATTACATATTTTAAAATTCATATATAGTGTCATCAAAACTATATATTTTCCTTTATCCTAATACAGAAAGGATTACTGAGAGAGGATAATATTTCTGCAACCTAAGTTTATAATTTCCAATTAACTAGTCAGAAATATGATATTTTGTTTTTTCTCATTAGGAAATTCCAAAATAGATGAAGAGGTCTCAGAGATTTCTATGTAAGCTGTTTTGTTTTTTTCTTTATGAATAAGAACTCATCTTCTTTGCTGAATTTGTTCCACTCTAAAGGGTGAATTAAATCACATCATGTCTGTTGAAACATGGGACAAATGGGCATTTATTCATTGAAATTTTCACAATAAAAATGTCTTTTCTAAAATAAAACTAGAAGATTTTGGGGGAAAAAAGTAAGCCAGAAATGAAAAAAACAAGATTTTCTCTCTCGCTTTTTCCATACTTAATCTATTATTCAGTTACTAAGAAATGTTGAGATGAATGTTTTTCACCCAGTGATTCAGAGAAGAGTAAAAGTTTAGAAAAACAAGTAGCTTCAGTCATTTGGTACGGTTGATGGGTGACTTGCACTAGATGATCTGTAATATCCCTTCCAGTTCTATACTGTCTAATCAAACACTTCAAATTACTAGTGTTGTTTTTTTTAAACCCTTACCTTCCATCTTGGAGTCAATACTGTGTATTGGCTCCAAGGCAGAAGAGTGGTAAGGGTAGGCAATGGGGGTCAAGTGACTTGCCCAGGGTCACACAACTGGGAAGTGTCTGAGGCCAGATTTGAACCTAGGACCTCCCGTCTCTAGGCCTGGTTCTCAATCCACTGAGCTACCCAGCTGCCCCCCTATTGTTTATTTTTATTTACTATTATAATCTATTGTTTTTTACTAGTATTCTTGAAATACTAAAAAACTAGATAAAGGAAAGTTTCTAATACATTGGAGAGATATTTTACATAGGATTTATGGAAGGATATAGATGTATATCACATCAGTCTTGGTTCTTATCTTCACTGATGGAGGATGTATTCATATCAATGAAATCAAAGACATGTTGAAATATTGATTACATTCCAATATTCCCCAGGGAGAATTTTGCTGGTGTGCACAGGACAAGGTATGGAATCTGTCCCTTTTCTATATGGAGGAGGGACAGGGAATGGTTATATTCATTTTTTCTTGCTAATGTTGTTATTATAAATCTTTTAAATGAACTAAAGTAAGGATAATTACCTAAGACATGAATACATTGCATACATTAGTCTACCAAAGATGCTTTTTCAAAAACAGAGCTTACTCATCAAGTAGTGTTGTTTTTCAACCTACAAGTAAGGGCAGTAGAAAAACTGAATTATAAAGCCAAGTGGACATGTATGCAAGTAATAATGTCCCCTGATTGTAAGGCCTTATTGAAGTATATCTTCTTTATCTGAATTCCCAAAATGTCTAGACTCATCACTATTTCCATTTTGTTGTCTATGCTCAATAAAAATTGTGGAACAAATGAAAGATACATAGAAAAGGGAAAAGGTACCACTCAGACTGATTGATTTGCCAAAGAATTACCTGCCCTGAAATTTTATTAAGGAATTAGTCCTTTGGCATTCTCCTTACCCATGCAGCAGTTTTTGATGCTACCCAAAGAAGCAGAGGATGTCTTTGATGGATCTGAATCAATTTTTTTCTTGAATGCCTTTTCTTTAGTGAAAACTCTGTGAAAAAGATACAAAATGACAGTTATTTTATGACCAAATATTGAGATTTGTTGTGACACATGTAAGTAGGTAAAAATCAGTTTCAGAAATGAAATGAAGAAATGTCTGAATAATAACTAGTTTAGCTATTTTTACTGACAATTTTCACAGACTAATAGTCTAAAAATATCTACTATTGGCAAAAAATGGTCAACAATTATTTGATTTTTAAAAGAGTTCTTTAATTTACTCATCCTATAATGTTTATAGTTTTTTATACCCTCATAACAAATATTACATTAAAGTAAGTACCATGAAGATTAATTAAGATCCAAATCAGAAACTCTATTCCTATTTTGATAAAATATAAAATATGCCCTACACTAATAGTAATAACTTTTGCTAGACTGCATTCTGATATTTTACCAGATGTGTGCTTACTGAGTTTTGTTATTGATGTCTTTCCCCTCCAACTTTTCATGATCAGTATGTGTGTTGTTTTCTTAATTAATGCATCTTTAGAACTATATAGCATCACCCTCATGTTTCTTTGTATTTTAAAAATATTTTGATATTAAAGGTGCATTAATATTTCATCCAAATAAATGCCTCCACTACTCACTCAATGATACCCTTCATTGTTGCAAATATAAGTGTTTTTCTGATTTTTTTCCATGAAAAATGAAGCCTCTATAACTATTTTTGCACAGATATATCCTTATCCCCTTATAATAAGATTCAGAATATACTATTCATGCTAGGAATAATTTAAAGAGAGTATAGTCATATTAAAAATCAATTGTATATTGCCAAAATTATTTCTGAAAACACTGAAGCAATTAACACAATCTATTAATTGTCCTGTTTACAATTCAACAATTATTTTTTCTTCATTTAAAAAAACAAATTTGACTGCTTGATGTTTATTAATAAATATAAGTTTAAAACTAGAAATTGGTGAGTATCCAACAAATCCACTGGTAAAGAAACTGAGGGAGATATGATTTAATTTTGGAATGTCATATAGGTACTAGTGGCACAGTCTGTATTTCATTTTTGTCAAATACTTTTGCTTTCTAATAAAAACATATCTTACTTCATGTGATATAGTATTGAAAATTATACTATAATCTGTTGTATTCATGAAATAGATTTCTATACTTCAGAAGTGAAGGCATGGGTGAAAGGGTATAACTTTTTATACATGAGGTACAAAAACATCAGGAATTTTTCAGGGGTCCAGAGCAGGAATGAAAGAAGGGAGGCAGGGAGGGAGGAAACACTTATTAAATGCCTATTATATGCTACATATTATGCTAAGTACTTTACAAATATTCTGTAATTTTACCTTCACAATAACTTTAAAATGCTATATTTCCCCATTTTAAAATTGAAGATATTAAGGAAGACCTTCATTAAATCATTTGGCCAGGGTACATAATTTGAAAGTGTCCGAGTCCATATTTGAATTCAAGTGTTCTAAATATTCTAAACATTCTTCTGTTCCTCCTAACTTCTTCAAGAGGTCTCACTGTTCATTGTTTGGAAGAATGTTTTGGCATGAAAAAGTTATCAATAACATGACTAAAACTAGATAGACATAATGGCTCAATATACTCTCCAATTAGTACACTGGGATCTCAGTGTAGAAATTTCAGGATTGATAATAGTCCTCAATTCTTGATTCAAGACAGGTGACCCTTTACTTTTTTTTTCCAGTGTAATAAGAACTCTTTTGTTGAAAGGTAGATAGACCAAATGCTAAATCATTCTGTTTCTGATTCTAAAAGATGTGTAGCTCCATTACTTTTTTTTTTTTGGAGTTTTTTTTTTTTTTTATTTTAAACACTTAACTTCTGTGTATTGACTTATAGGTGGAAGAGTGGTAAGGATAGGCAATGGGGGTCAAGTGACTTGCCCAGGGTCACACAACTGGGAAGTGTCTGAGGCCGGATTTGAACCTAGGACCTCCTGTCTCTAGGCCTGGCTCTCAATCCACTGAGCTACCCAGCTGCCCCCACTTCATTACTTTTTTGTAAATACTGGCATTATTAAATAATGAAATTTTCTTCCTTGTGGCCACATGAAATGCAATAGTTATTTACCAATGACTAATCTAAATAATTTTACATAAGAAGAATGGAAACTTTTTTTTTAAAACCCTTACCTTCCATCTTGGAGTCAATACTGTGTATTGGCTCCAAGGCAGAAGAGTGGTAAGGGTAGGCAATGGGGGTCAAGTGACTTGCCCAGGGTCACACAACTGGGAAGTGTCTGAGGCCGGATTTGAACCTAGGACCTCCCATCTCTAGGCCTGGCTCTCAATCCACTGAGCTATCCAGCTGCCCCCAGAATGGAAACTTTTCTCAATGTCAGAATAATTTTATTGATTATTATGAAGGTTGAAATGGCTTATTTTTTCCATTTAGATTAATTTAGTTTGTTGGAAGAACTGGTATCATTTTCAATGAATCTAATTATAATTTTTATATGAAGTACAAACTTGTTCTGAAATGGAAAATTCACAACCTTTTCCCACAGGTTGCAAGTCATGCCTTTCAAATATCTATCACATTTTAATGATACCTTTTGTTCTACTTCTGAATAAGGTTGTAACTATTATTTATTTATGCAAGAATTAAAATTCACATTTCTCTCCAGAAATCTGTATATATAAAATCTATATACTTTACATCTTGGGTAGGCACACTAGTGGGATTTGAAGTTTATTACTCTGAAAGACCAAGCTCAAGAAAGCTCATTTTAATATTCAATGTGATAAATAATTGAATTAGTAAATATATGTCATATGGGTAGAGCAAACTCCTTTAGGACATATTGTCCTTAGAAGAAGTAGTCTTAGTATAATTCTAAGAAAAATTTATATAAATAATAACTAGACTGTTGTTTGTGCTTAAAGTTAAAACAATGATCTGTTGATTTATTATGTGTTGAATAGATTTTTCTCAGACCATTTCATTTTATAGAAATATTTTTCCTCCATTATCAGAAACATCTTAAAGGGACACAGACCTATCTTGATTCCATTCCTTTTGGATTATTATTCCTTAGTGATGATATCTGATTAAGTTACTTGGATAATCAATTTAGATTTACAAAGAAAGCTCTAATTCCTGCTATTTGGCAGAAGTTACTTTTAAATTTTGTGGAAATTTGGTATAAAAGTAGTTTTAAAGGAAGGAAAAAAATTTATTAAAAGAAAGCTCCAGGGCCCTAGTACTCAAACCAATTTCTACCTATGTCCACTCTACCCCACCCCACCACCTTCAGAAAGTAACTACTGCTATAGTTTTTATCTAGTCCATAATTTCTTTTATCACTGTGGTTTTTGATTGAGTAGACTATATAACATTATGTAGGAAGGATGGGACTTGTAGCTACACAATTCAAAGAAGCAAGTTTATTTAGAAAATATGTATAGCCATTCAAAGATGTGAGACAGCACAGCTTAGTGACCAGAGTACTCATCTTTGGAACTGGAAGTTCTGGGTTCACATACATTTACTACCTTTTACTCTAAGCAAATAATTAAATTTCTTAAGATTCAGCTTACTCATTTTTAAAATGGCAAAAGATAATTACTCTACCTGCCTCACAGGATCAATTATCAAATGAGGTGATGCAAGTAAGTTATTTAAGTGTTATATGTGAATTTTTAGTGAGGAAAATTAATGCTGAATTTTTTATTAATAATATTTATATTGGAAATCATTCATTTTGCCCAACTACCCTTGGTCTTCCAATGCTAGGCTGAAACATTTCAGGTTTTAAGACTAGATTATACTTTAATAGCTACCTGACATCAATTTCTTAATAAGGCAGAGTGGGGCTGGTTAGCCAGACCATGTTTCTCTAACTGTTGAACTTTTACCCATTAAAAAGCAAGATAGATCTATTGTTTTCCTTATTTAGGCAAAGACCCACCTCTCCTGTGATAAAGTAATGGGAAAGGAACTGAGATCTCTAAGTCCAGCTTTTCTTGTGAAATATCTACTAATTGGACTGCCAGAGGAGATCCATAGGACGAATTATAATATGCTTCTTAGAGATGAGCTTATATAAATATGGTTAAAATTTTAAAATATATTATTTTATGACTCCTTCAATAAAATTCTCTCTTTTTATTGAGTCTTTCCATGACTCAAGAAGTCTTTTGTGACCAGTACTTTCCTCTTCACAGCATAGTGCTTGGTACATAGTAGGTACTTAATAAATACTGACCGATTGGTTGGCAAATTCCAAATTTAGTGAAGATGAGATGTATTTCCCTATCTATGTAGAAATTATCTTATGTGAGGAGGAAAGGAGGCAATGAAAGGAAAGAAGGAAACAAGAAAGGAGGGAAGAAAAGAAAGGAGAAAAGTAGGGAAGGAAGGAAGGAGGGAGGGAGTAAGAAATGAAGGAAAGAAAGGAGGGGAAAGATCAGAAGAAGAAAAGGAGGGCAGGAAGGACAGAGGAAAGGAAGAAAGGAAGGAAATGAATGGGCACATTGTAGATACATAATGTACTTTTTTATTAATTGAAAGATCACTTCATTTGCCTATGGTGAGAAGGAGGAGGATAAGGTAAACTACACAGAGCCGGAATCTGGTTTGAGTTTCCTCTCAAGTCATGGTATCTGTATTCAGCCAGATATTTGAGGTTCTCTCCTTCAATTTGGAAAGCCTTCACCCCTGGAATTCTATCATTCTTCAACCATCCAGTTCACATATCTTTATTTGTTAGGAGCCAAGACAGCCTCTGAATCACAGAGTTCATTGCAAGGAAGAGCAGATGGGATAGGAGGTAGAAGCACAGAAAATCAATTTCCCCTTCTTAGCTATCCAGCCCAAATGGATGTGCCATACCTGATAGTCTAGTTACTTAGGATCCACTCTTATTTTAGCTCTCTCATCTACCTTTACTTCAAGTGAGTAATCATCACAATTCTGAACTGTTTCTAGCTGAAAAAGTATCAGGCAAAGGTATATCCATTAAAAGGATGGAAAAGTGTCCTGAAGGTGACACCAGATGGACTGAGATATAGATCACATTTTCCTTCCCTCATTATAACTTCTGGATCAGCCATACATGTCAAGTAATATTTAATGGCCTGATTTAATTCTCCCTCCATTAGAATGTAAGCTCTTTTAATTCTCTAATTGTATTTAAATTTTAAATCAGTAAGCAATATGTATATATGCATTTGTTAATAAAATCACACATGTATATCATGTATATGCAGGTATATATGTATTGAGAATGTGTGTGTGTGTTTAGAAGGGCAGAAGATTAGGATATAATGGCTAGGAGCTGACTTCCCTTCCTCTAATTCCACTGGCAGGAAAGGTCCCCACAGCAGCTTCTCATCCCTCATTGGTGTTCTAAGGTTGCCTTTGAGGTATGGCAGATATCTTTCTCTAAGGTTGTTTTTCATAAGCCCCCGTCTATTGTATTTCCCTCAGCATCATCATGGTTAAATATTTTCCCTAAAAATTTCTAACAAATGATTAGTTTCTCCAAATCAATTTATGCATTGAGATTTAAAAAATAATTATTATATTAAATAAAATTCTCTTTTACAAAGAGATATTTACTAAGAAACTATAGCAGGACTTGAAGCAAAAAGATGTTCCATCCCTCTGTACCTTAAGTCCTAAGGAGAATGGGATTGATCTTAAAGTGGTAACTTGCAAAGCATTCTTCTCACCACCTTTTCTTCTGTTTATAGCATATCCAAAGCATAAGCTATTTCCTTGTTTGCAGGACATGTAGTTTCTGGTATTAAATTTATCTGCTAAAGTCCTGGTTCTAATAGATTGCACTTCATATCTGTGCATGCTTATGAGGTTTAGCTCTTATGTTGCAGAAAGTCTTTAGACAGAATTTCATTTCTGGATCTTTGGTGGCTTATCTGATCATTTGATGATCATGAGATTTTCCCATCTCTGACACTTTTTTCCCACTCTTTACTCAAAATTCACAAAGGAGATGAAAAGAGGTTTATTTATTATGTGAGATCCATACTGTGCACTTTTGGTTCCAGCTGAGCAGTAAACCGAAAGACAAATAATCATCATGAATTTAGCAGAAAGGAAAAGTCACATAACATCTATATATGCTCTGAAGTAGAGGTCAAGGAGCTCCATTGTGTATTTCTAGGAGGAAGCTCACCAAACCTTCATGTATAACAGAAACCAATAGTTTAAATATTGTAAAAAAAAAAAAAGATAAGGAATAGGCCCATTGGCTGAAATATAAGGTTCATGAGTAGGAACAATATGACATACATTTAGAAAGTCGATCTAGTTAAAGTATTTTCCAATCTTCTCCCTTCAGGTTATTTTTGGTTTAGGGAAATTGATGGGTAGCAGTATATATGGAATAGATTAGCCAATGTGACTAAGCCTTTCAGTGAATCTAAGTGGCAAGCTCTGGTTCAGACACAGGTATAACTCTGTGAAAGAAATGAAAAGCATGATCCCAATGTTGGTTTTTTTTATTTTCTTTTGTTTAGGGGGATTTTGGGTGTGTGTGTTTGTGTTTTAATTCTGCTCTTATTCATCCAAAAAAACAACCAATTAAAAAGCAAAAACTTATAAGAACCATCAGTTGCAAAATACATATTTAGATTTTGATACTGATCTGTTAAATTGTGGAAACTTTCTTCATTGGAGTACCCTTAATAAGATACCTAAAGGCAGTAATTTAAAGTGAATTGAAGGAGTCACTTATTTAATATTCTATTATGCTTTTACCAAAAAAATATTCTTTTCATGTATGTGACATCTAATTTATTATCCATGACATCCTCATCTGGCAGGCCTTTAACTTGGCTTCTTGCGTTTTCTGAATTCCCCCCTACTCAGGATTTATGCTTGAAAACTTATTTTTCAAAAGCTATTCACAAGTAGTTTTAGAAGTTTGCTTTGCTAATGCTACACCATTACCAGCCAACTTAGGCATTATTCCTGTTTAATTCATTAATTTTTGCACCCATTTCCTCCCTTCACCCATCCACCCATTCATTGATCCAAACAATAACTATCTCTTTTTATTTATATAAAACTGTATCATGTTAGTTGAAGATATAAAATAATTATGGGCATGTTTTCTGTCCACCAGATTTTCAAGTTTTGTTCATGACACAAATTGTAATCATATGAAAATTTAAACAACACAAGCATATATATTAAACAACACAAGATGACCTCTTCATGGAATAAAATCTTAAAGATACACTAAAATGGCCCTCAAGGGAGAGAACCTAATCCAGCACTCTGCCTTCAGAGAGGTTTACTAAGATTATATATTATTATCCGTGTTTAATAAATGAAGGAATAGAGTTCCAAAGTGCTATAGATGATTAATTTCTTTTCTTTGAAAAATGTTTTATATTTATTTTTTCCACATTATGTTTTGTTATAATTTTAATAATCATTTTCTGATATTTTTTGATCCATGTCCTCAATGTTCTTCCGCCCCCTCCCCCTAAATGTTAGGTAATATGGTATAGGTAATATAAGTGTAAAATGCATAGTTTCATGTTTATTATGTTGTGAAAGACATATATTACTTATAATAGAGAAAAATTAATGGAGGAAATGAAATGAAAAATGATATGCTTCAATTTCATTCAGTCTCTATTTCTTTTGAATAGCCTTTTTCCATCTTGGGTTCCTGGGAGCTGACCTGGACCTTTGCATTGCTGATAAAATTATGGTCCCTGGGGGCAGCTGGGTAGCTCAGTGGAGTGAGAGTCAGGCCTAGAGACAGGCGGTCCTAGGTTCAAACCCGGCCTCAGCCACTTCCCAGCTGTGTGACCCTGGGCAAGTCACTTGACCCCCATTGCCCACCCTTACCAATCTTCCACCTATGAGACAATACACCGAAGTACAAGGGTTTAAAAAAAAAGTTATGGTCCTCACACCTTATCTTTATATTTAATGCTGTTACTCTCTACAAAGTTCTCCTGATTCTGTTCACTTCAGTTAATATCACCTCATATAAATCTTTCCATTTTTTGTGATAATTTTCTTTGTCATTTTTATGGAGCAATAGTATTCCAATATAATCAGTCTGAGACCATAATTGTTACTTCATTTTTTTTTAACTTTGGATGAAGCTTAGCCCTTTGCCTTTACTGTCCCTGCTTTAAATATGTTTCTTATAGACAGTTTACATATATGATGTTAGGAAACAGTTCTGGGTAAAGTTCTGGCTTTAATGTTTTGGAGACATGGTCTGCAGCTTTCCTCCCAGTTCAAAACATGAGACTGTTTTGAAAATCATGTTTGTTTTTATAGTTTCCTGTTTGTGCCCAAGCATACCTGTAGTCCCAAAGTCTATTTCTGGAGCTCCAAGGACCTTTGAGAAGCTCTTCAGACTTCATGATGTACATCTGGAGCTGGAGTTTTTGGAATGACATCCAGAACTGAACTACTTCTGGAGCTCTGTGGCCTCTGGATGACCTACCTACTTCCTGTGTGAGCTAGCTTGAATGGATTGACACCCCTGATTAACATTATAACTCACTTATGATTTATATGATAACACTTAAAATTGCTATAACAATATACACATGAACTTATAACACAGGTATTATCCTGTGACCATATTTTTAATTTGTTTATCTACATAGACTTTTGCTAGAGATTAAATTCTTACCATAAATTACACTGTTACAGTTTTCCTCTCAATTCTAAAAACCACACACTAAGCATTGATTAAGCTATTAATGATTGGTTTTATGATTACAATTTCCCCTTTTGATCCTTCTTCAAGTTACTGAGGGTGGGCTTAATTACAGACTAAGCATAGCACAGATTTATAGAGAGCATTCTTCTCTAGGTGACACAAAAACAGAAGATTCATTACCTTGATGAGTCACAAAGTTAAAATTGAAGAAGAAAGGAAAGAAAAGAGTCAGAGATCATTAGAGATGCTGGTATGGAAGTATGAAGGACTTCTGGTGATGGATGTTGCTAGGTTGACAGTTGTTGATCAGAGGTAGTGGCAATGTTCTCATCTCGAGACTTGTCTACGGGAAAGAGTGTCCTTTGCAGTAACTGCAGAAAACTGTCCTTGAAGATAGGATGCATGGCTGATTGAATGTTTTTTTCAGCCAGGAATGAGGACTCCTGGTGCTGATATTCCAGAGTTACAGGACTGCCATACTAAGGAAACTTCAGCAAAACCTGCCTATTGTTTATATGTGTTTTTTTAGATGTAATGAATGTTATACCTAATCAAGTCAGCATGTGATTTATTAAAGGGTAAAGCCTGACACATAGGCAGCAGAAAGGCAAAAATAATCACTACTCTCTGGACTCCCATAACGGGAGTAATATATGGGTGCACAACAGGGAACCCAGTATAATGATACAATGGGCAATATTTGTTAAAACACTCTTTCTTGAAAAGGATATAACTCATTTTAGAGCTAAGAGAGAGGAGGCAGAATATAGGGAACTTACAAAGCATCTTCTTCATCTTGTCCTCCTTTTGAAACTTGAACAGTCTTAACATGAGAGCAATGAGTTCAAGGGTCTTTCCCTTCTATCGTAATGGCAGTTGAAGTTTTCAAGAGTGCTTGGAATGGTTCCTTTCAGGCAGACTAAATATCTCCAGTCTTTGATACCCTGTGGTACAATCGACCATAACGGACTTCTCTACTAGCAGCAATGCAAGGATCCAGAGCAAGACTGAGGGACTTATGAGAAAGAAAACTAGTCACATTCAGAGGAAGAACTGTGGGAGGAGAAAACACAGAAGAAAAACAACTGCTTGAACACATGGGTTGATGGGGATATTATTGGGGATGTAGACACTAAATGATAACTCTAGTCCAAATGTCAAAAATATGCAATTAGGTCTTGATAAATGATACATGTAAAACCCAGGGGAATTGTGCATTGGCTAATGGGGGTTAGGTGGGCTTGGTGGGTTTGGAGGAGAGGGAAAGAATATAAAATATGTAACTAGGAGAAAATATTCAAAATAAATAAAATAAAACAAATTATGCATGTAAAATAAATAAATAAATGAATTAATGTCTCCAGTCTTGTGGAAGTTTTTGTTATAGATGTTGTCAACTAGAAGTGAGGCCACCAAATGCAACCTTCCTAAAAGCATGTTGATTATAGGATTTCCATGTGAGTCAAAAAGAACACATGTGTATAGCAAAAGGGAAAAGCCAGAAACCCAAACCCACTTGATTTTTTTCACCATTGGCTGAGTACCAAAATACCCCTTTTTGTGAGCTGAAAGACAAATCTGATTATAAAATCTCTTAGGGAGAAGAAACTTAGTTTTTGTGTTCCAAACCCAGACAAATTAAACCTTGTCTTGCAAGACTCAACCTAGTTGGAGAGTTTTAATGGCCTCAAGGAGATTATAGATAAGGTCAATGTTTACGATAGTATTTCCAGAGGATATAAAATAGCTGTGTCATAACCAGAGCAAACATGTGGCCTGGAAAGCACCAAAAGCATACTTGGAGTCTGTGTAGATGTTCACATTTTACCTTTGTTATATTGGTTTTAACAGTGATATTGGGAAACTGAAGATATGCCAGGTGCTCTGTAATAAGCAGGACTCACTCCTCCCCCACTGACAGGCTCCAGTGAGAAGGGAGGGGCACAAGCTGGCTGAGTACTCTGTTTACTCTTACCCCTCCCACAAAGCAGTTAGAATCAGTTACAAATGATGGTTGACCTGATGTCTTCTGGCAAGGCTAGGCCAAGCTAATCTCCTGAAGATGTTGACTTTCTCAACTTATTTCCCCCACAGGTTTGAGTAAGGAGAAAATAGTAAAAGCTTGATGTCTTGTAGCTATCAGGGACAGAAGAAATATCTGACTTGTATGGGCCACACAGCTGAAGAAACTAAGCTTGAAGGAGGTTGTGAGTATTCCCAAAATATGAAGGTTTACTGATCAGTGAGGAAGGGAAGAAAGGGAGGTTTTTGTTAAACGTAAAATAAGATCTGGAAAGCCCTAAACTGTTAGGTTGGAACGGCCCCTCCCTCCCCCAGGAGGGAGAGGTAACCTTTATACCTAGCTTGCCCTCAATGCCTAAAATTAATCTCTTATAATATCTAAATAGCTAAATAATAACAGTTGTGCTATTGCTGGAAAGGTCTAATTCAGCTAATCAGGCTAGCAACAGGGAAGAACTAAATGGCTTTGTATGGATTTTAAGCCACAAGGCCTCCAAAGCAATCAAGAACTGGGATCAGCAAGCAGAGGAAAAAATTATTTTTCTCAATCTCTCCTGTGATCCTTTGGGAGACTAGTCTCCCTAATGGGTCATTTTAACATAGTCAGAAACCACAATAGTTAGAGATAAGAGGGAAATAAAAGAGATAGGGAGAAAGAGAGAGAGAGAGACAGACAGAAAGAGACAGAGAGAGAGACAGAGAGAGCAAATCAATGTTTGCTAGGCTCATATACAATAAAACAATTGGGGAAAATCCCCTTTGGCATACAATTTTACATTCAAAATGCTTGTGTTCAACTCCCCACAGTTCAGTCAGTTCTACTCCAAAGTTCATGCTGGATCTTCAGATGTTGTGGAGGTTTTCTTCAGGCATCTTCATGGTGTTTTCTTCAAACAGTTCATTTTCTGGATTCAAGGAGTTAGCAAGCTTCTTTAAATTTTGGATTTTTTGACAATTATACAGATTTCTGGCTTTTAATTCATTCTGTTGTACTCTTCCATTTTATGGGTGATTTTATCCTGTTCTTATTCACAGTTATAAAAACTCTGTGTTCCCCTCTATCTTATTTCTCCCCTTTTTATCCTTCTCTTCATTTTGGTTCAGTCTTTCCATGTTCACAAATATTTTTGTTTCTGACTATCTCCTCTTCAAGTTTGTCCTTCCTTTTGTTTATGACCCCCTTCCTTCTCCTCCCACCTCTTAAGTCCCTATATGGTAAGTTGGGTTTTGATAGCTAACTGTGTTCAGGTTCTATTCCTACTTTGCACCAATTCTGATGAGAGTAAGGCTCAAGCATTTTACTCCATCTTCCTCTCCACTGTATTGACTCTTATACATCTCCTCTTGTGAGATAATTTACCCTTGATTTTCTCTCCTTTTCTCTTTTCCCTATGTATTCTTATTATTCCTTGATTTTGTCTTACTTGATTATTTTTGATATAATCCTATTGTATTCAACTTACTCCCTCTTCTCTGTCTATGTATATTATTTCACTTCCCTAATAGTGTTTTTCAGATTTTAAGTATCCTAAGTAATTTAGGTTCCATAGGTACTTCAACTAATATATATATATATATATATATGTATATATATATATATCATAAATATTCTAGTTATCACCTTATATAGTAATTCATTCAGCTTAAGCCCCCTATTTCCCTAGATTACCTCAAGTATCTTAATTAACCAAAGTATTTCAGGTATCATAGATATCTTAAGTATACTAATTAATACTTCTCCGTGTAGAAGTGTTATCAGTTTAACCCCATTTAGTCTCTTGAGTTTTCTTTTTACCTTTTTATGTTTCTATTGTATGTCATATTTGTTCATCAAAATTTCTTTTCAGCTCTAGTTGTTTATTTATGAATGCCTGGAAATCCTCTATCTCATAAATGTTTATTTCTTTCCCTAGAGTATTAAGTTAAGCTTCACTAGATAGATGATTCTTCTTTTTAGTCTCATATTTTTGCCTTGTGGAAAATCACTTCTTTAATATAGAAGCTTCTAGGTCCTATGTAATCTTGACTTCGGCTCCATGGTATTTAATTTTCTTTTCCTGGCTGCTAGCAATATTTTCTCCTTGGTGTAGGAGTTCCAGAATTTTTCTATAATAGTTCTAGAATTTTAAAATTTGGAATTTCTTTCAAAAGGTGATTAGTGGGTTCTTTTAATTTATATTTTCCTCCTTTTTGCAGAACATTAGAGCAGTTATCTCTGTTAATTTCTTGCAATATAGTGTCCAGGCTCTTTTTTTGATCATGGGTTTCAGACAAACCAATAATTCTTACATTACCTCTCAGATCTATTTTTCATGTCAGTTGTTTTTCAAGTGAGATATTTTAGATTTTCTTCTTTTTTTCTTTTGAATTTATTTTATTGTTTACTGTTGTCTTATAGAATTGAGAGCTTCCATATGTCCAATTCTAACTTTTAGGGAGCTACTTTTTATGAGGTTTTATGCTTCCTTTTTTTAGAGATCTGTTTTCTAAGTGAATTTTTGCTCTAATGTATTAATTTTTCTCTCATTTTCATTTTTAACTTTTCTTCTAAGTCTCATTACTTTTTAAAAATCTTTTGTAGCTCTACTAGGAGTTCATTTTGGGCCTAATATCTTTTCACATATATCTTTAATTGTTCATACCTTTCCATTTTGGCACTGGTATACTCTTCTAGGTGTTGAGGACCTTTACTTTTGTTGAAATAGCTCCTCAATGGGATTAGTCTCACCAAGGCTCTTTATCTTTTACTCATGGAGAAGGAGGGTGTTTTTGTGATCTTGTCTATGTGTTGAGGCTCAACTAAAATTAATATCCAAATATAGGATGGAAGCAATATTGGTTGAGAGTGCATAGACTTAATTACTTTGGGAAACATTTATTGGAAAGACCGAACTTAGAACTATGTGTAGAAATATGTGGAACGAAAAACTATAAAAATTTATCAGTTCTTCTTTGTCCTTTATACTTAGTATTTTACATTTATGATAATCAGATGTTCTTAAGTTCTAAATAATTCTGGAATATTATTTATTAATTTATATTGTTCTATAAATATTTATGAAATAATAAGGATAATATCTAAAATAAAAAACATCATTCACAATTTTCAGTTAAAGTTCTCTGCTGCCCAAACTCCCCTAGAAATATAATTAGGTCCACTAAGATTAACATCTTGATCCTCAAGAGTCTGAAAACATTATTTACAGTCTATGTTGTGGACCTCACGAGACAAAATATTTATTAACAGTTGGACATTTTGACATATATATTTTAAGGCAAAGGTATAAAGTCATACCCATATCATAGATAGAGTTAGACTCATTGGTTTTATGATTCCTGTCATTTATAAACCTTTCATCTTATGTTATGAATTCTTACTTGAATTATTGCAAAAACTCTTTAACTGGTTTTCTACCTTCCAGTCTCTTCTCTCCCCAACTAAATATTCTCACACAACAATCCATGTGATTTTTCCAAAATAAACATATAACCACATTTGAAAACTTGACTGACTTCCTATTGCTTCATGGGCAGAGTAACAATTCTTCTATTTGGCATTAAAATACTTCTTATTCTATTCCCAGCTTATTTTTCCAGATTCAGTGCCCATGACTCCAACAATTCATTCTGCAGTTTCTCCAAACTGTCTTATTTGCTTTTCTTCACAAACAACATTTCAAATTCTTTATTTGTGATTTTACACAAACTGTCTCTATTGTTTGGAATTCAACTCCTACCCTATCCTTCAAAGTTCCTTCAAGCTCAATTTAAGTACTGTCTCCAAATGAGACTTTACTATGATTGTGTTGTTAGTCTCCCTGCACCTTGCCAAAATTACCTTGTATTTACTATTTGCATATACAATACTTACACATCTATATATAACACATGCACTTACACAATACACATATACAATAATATATGTATAAATTTTAAATATATAGTCAATTCTATGTAAATTCTATATATGTAATGTATACACACATATCCATTTCATACTTATATATGTTTTACCTGTGAAAAATATAAGTTCTGCAAGGGTAAGAATCTTCAATTTTGCTTTGTATTACTGTGAGATTCATATTGCAGAGAAGGATTCAACCTGCAGAGAGGGGTTCAGGTTTCAGCTCAGAATTCCTGAGGGGCCCTGAGAACTCTGAGAGAGGGGGAAGTTAAAGGCAGTTGGTGCCTGGGGATTGATGTAGGCAAGTCACTCTGCTTGCTGGGTCTTGGGTCCTGGGTTGCTCTTGGGGATTGAGGCTTGAATCTGAGGAAAGCTATTTTAGTTCCTAACTGCCAACCTGCTTGACCTTGATTTGGCATTCAACTACATCACAGTTTGCCTCTGTTTAGTTATTTAGACATAGAGGAAGAATATTTATAGGGATAGAGAGCAGATTAGCTATTCAAGTTACCTTTCCCCTTTGAGGGGAGGGGCTGCTTGGACATAACAGTTTGAGGGCTTCCCAGACCTTGTCAATCCTTATTTCATCTCCCTTCCTTCCCATTCCCACATGTCATTAAACCTTTAATCAATTGGGAGCAGTTCCTGGTTATATTTAGGGAAATACTCACAACTTCCTCAAGCTGAGTTCCTCTTACTTTACAGTCTTGGTATATATCCTATCCTCTGTGCCTATGAGCTTCGAAGATATCAAGCTTCTCCTATTCTCTCTTATTCAATCTTGTGGGGAAACAGTTTAGAGAAAGTTGTCATCTTTAGGAATTTAGTCTTTCCTAGTCTACTGTCTGAGCCCAGAAGATAACAGATCAACCTCCATATTGTAACTGAGTTTCTAACTGCCTGGTGGGAGGGGGGAAGTGAAGGAGCTCTCAGCAAGATCTTGCCCCTCCCTTCAGTCAAGCCTATTTGTAGGTGTGTGTACATGCCCCTACATAGACCAAAAAATTAAGGAGACTTGATTGCTACAGACGCCTGACAACCTACAGCTTTCCAAATACAACAATTATTGTTTACTAGTATTGTGTCTTATACATTGTAGACACTCAATAGGTACTTTTTGACAGATTTCTTGATCATAAATTTTTATCCTGTCTGTAGAGTTTATTAGGTACAATCCTTGATAGGTATTAGATATTTAAAAAATGCAATGATGAACTCTAAAAAATTAAAATATAGGAAGATAACATAATTTCATCAAGTTTAGAAATCATATATTAAACTGATTTATTTTATAGTTGAAGAACCTAAGGCTTTGAAAAGTATAGTAATTAGTTCAAGGTCACACAAGTCATAAGTGGCAGATACAAGTTTTGAAACCTTATCTTATATCTCCAGATTCTGCATTCTGATATTACATGTCAGTTACAATTATTAGTGGTATTTTCGTTGACATTTCTTAGACAAGAAGTTATAATATGTTCCTCATTTACTTACATAAAAAGCATCCATATGTTGATTTTGTTTTAGGCATGATTTCCATTCAAGACAATACAATTTTAGTGAAATTTAGGATTATTGAAGACTTACATGTTAAATATTAACAAGTAATAGGAACGACTAACTTATAAAACACAAATATGTGAAATAGAAATAATTTTTAAAGAAGAGATATTATTACATAACAAGAATTCAATGTTATGCTTTATTTTGATTTTTGTAAAACCAAAAATTTTTGTCCCTTCTTCAAAGATATAAAATCATAATTCTCTTATATAACTTTTGTATATTACATATTTGTTATTATAACCTTTGAAGGAAACCTCTGGCCTGTTGTCACTGCTCTCCTGCATTCTATTGCATATCTGTGTAAAATCCTTTCGTACACCTTTCAAAAATCCTTTTGATAATTCAATTGAATAATTTTTGAAAGAGTACTTGAGATATAAAGTTCTTAAATCTCTCCTACCTACACTTATTTAGGGATAGTTGAAACTAAAGTAATATGTGAATTGCCTTGTGAGAAAAACTAGTGGGACTTGACTTGGAATTTATAGACCTGGGTTCAAATTATAGTTCAGTGCTTTTTAGCTGTGTAACTTTGAGCAAATTATTTCACCTTTCTAGGACTCATTTTTTCATGTTTTAAATGAATTACTTGTGCTAGATGAATTTTAAGAGCTATTGATTCTTTAATTGCTATAAAAACCTTTACCCTGATTCAATCTGTCCTAAAAGTCTTAGTGTAGTTTAAAACTTATTAAAGCTTAAAAGAGTAATAAAATTTTTGAGATGTTCTTTATTTGAAATTTCATTGGTATTCTCTATTACATTTTTAGTATTCTGTATTCAATCTTCAAAAGTACAATTCTTTCATAATTTAGGAATTTATTTAACATTGAGCTATAATCTTTTCAAAATGAGGAACACCTCTAATTATGCATGTTACAAGTCAAGCATGTTTTCTAATCCTGTGTGATTCCTGTTCACATCTACTCATAAATCCAACAAATAAACTTGGGAACTTCCTATATATTTCCTAACTTTGCAATGAAGGATCAACTCTATATACTGATTATCCTTTTATACTTATACATGAAAGCCCCATTTATGTTACCTCTCAAGCATTTCTAACAGCCTGCTTTATGTCATTTTACTTGCATTATTTCATAGTTGGAAATATATGGTAGCATAGCCACATAATCTACACACCTCTGCTTTGCATCTTGGATGGTAGTGGAATTTAATTTTGGGGATTCAGTGCTTTTCTATGACTTTCAACAGAATATTTTTATTCTTCTGGTAGTTATAAAGCTAATAGGGTTTAATTTGAGAATAGAACTCTCTCTACTAACAGGATAACCTTTACTCTGGTATACATTGTCTCCATATTAGCTGGTTTTACACCATCTATAATAAGGATTTCTAGTAGAAAGGCAATTAAGTATCATTTATATTATAGCTAAAGATGGCCTTTTATGAAGTTTACTAAATAAAATTTAGAGTTTTCTGCAATTTTTATTGGCTTTTCATTTTCAATGAGGACAAGCTTGAAAAGAGCTGAATAGTGGGCATCATTCCGGGGTGTAAAATTTAAAGGTCATTTACATTTTATTGACAAATAAGTCTTTTCCTTCCAAGACTAATGCCAAGCGTTCCTCCTTTTAATGTTTTCTGAAATTATAGCTTGCACACAAACATTCATTTTTCTTATATTGCATTTTAGGAAATTTATATCCAAAGGCTGCTTGGTAATTAAATGAATCATTTTGACTATTTGGAGTTTCCTCTAGAACTAGAAATTAAGTATGTATATATATTTTTAAAAGTTTGCCCTTGAATGTTTTAAAGAGGTTTTACAAACTTTTCTTACATGTAGGGACCTTTCAAAATCATCTAATTAAACATTTTCATTCTATAGATTAGGAAAGTTAGGCTAAGAGATGTTGTATAATTTGATGAAGATCACCCAGCTCATTATTATGTATCAACCACTCCCCAAGCATGCACACAATCCCTAAAACTTAAAAAGCAATGAAAAATATATTCATATTTTATAGAAAACAAACACAGGTAAAAATAGCATTCATGGCAAATAGCAAAATCCATCCATGAACAAACTTCTCCCATAATCCTGTATGGAGTAAGTTACTTATAGTCAAGCTCTGGGTCTGGCAACCTCAGTTGTGGTGGGCAAGTGTGAGGTAGTAGCCAAGATGTGAAGTCTAGAAGAAAACTTTACTGTCTCTAGTAGACAAATAAGAACCACGAAGTCAGCAAAGAGAGCTGAAAGCAGTCAAAATAGGTGTTAAAATATTTTAGGAATGACTTCATTCAATAAAATATGCATTTAAGCATTTACTTAACAAGTGGTAGTGGAATGATAGCCATGGAATTATGAAAAGTTGGCTTGAAGTTCTGTTTCTGACACATACTAACTGTGTATCCCTTGGTAAGTCAGATCATTTTACAGTGTCTCAGATAACTGTCCATGAATTGAAGTTATAGACAAGTTATCATTCTGTTTTTGTGGTGGAAAATTCTACATCAAAGAGTTCCCTTCACAAAATAAATTGGAAATAAATGTACTTTAAAATAGTTAACTATATAAGGACTTCATTGTCATTCTTATTTTATAATCCTTCTAACAAGATTAGTTGATACAATAACAATTTATGTATTTACAAAGTGTTCTCTTTACAATAACCCATTAAGGTAGATAATAAACTTATTATTTTTACTTGTTTGTTGTCATTAAGTTGTTTTTAAGTTATGACTGATTCTTCTTGACTCTATTTGGGGACTTCTCAGCTAAGATGCTAGGATGTATAGCCATTTTTCTCTACTAGTTTTACAGATTAAAAAAAAACAAAATAAAACAATATAAACAAGATTACAGGACTTGTCAAATGTCACGCAGTTAGTATGTGTCTGAAGATGGAATTGAACTTCTAAGATGAATATTCCTGACTCTAGTCCAGTACTCTATCCATTGCACTTTCTAGCTTTATAAATAAGGAAATGTACTCAGCCTGATTAAGCAACTTGCCAAGGATCTCTCAACTAGGAAATGTCTAAATTGTGAGTCAAACCAAAGATATGTCCCAAGATCCATATGCTTCAAGTATACATTACTATCTTGTGGATTTCCAAAGTCTATGTCAGGTTAGATGTGAAATAGAAAGAGCAATTAATAAGGGAAGGTACCAATGAATTAGGAGTAATTTGCCATGAATTATTTTTAGGAATACCCTCTCTGTATTAAGATGTATGTGTATATGTAATACGCATATGTATACAGATATATACATTGAGGTATATATACATATATATGTGTGCATATATGTGCGTGTGTGTGTGTATGTATTAGAATCATCAAGAAAAGTTAATATAGGAGGCAACTTGGTGACTCAGTGGATTGAGAGCCAGACCTAGAGACAGGAGGTCCTAGGTTCAAATTTGACCTCAGACACTTCCTAGCTGTGTGACCCGGGGCAAATCACTTGACCCCCATCACCTAGCCCTTACCACTCTTCTACCTTGGAACCAATACATATTATTAACTCCAAGATGGAAGGCAAGGGTTTATTTAAAAAAAGGTAATATAATTAAAAGTCAACATAATTTAAGAAAAGGAATTGTAGGCAGTACATTCTATTAAAGAATGAAATAAGTGTTTATTACCATTTAAAAAGAATCACACCAACAAAATTTTAATTGATCTTAAAGGAAAGGAAAATTTATTTGGAGAGAAAATATATCTCTTTCAAATAAAGCTAAGTGTGTATATATGTATGTGTGTGTGAATGTTTGCTTATAAAAATGTGTGAATTTTCTATATATAAATATAAATCCAATTGCTCCAACATTTTGCTAGGTGTTAATCTGAGCAAACTGGCAATATATTGTTTGATTCTTTGGCAGATTGATATATAAACAGTACTATTTATTAGTCCTTCTTATCAGTTTTAACTTGTTTTTTAGTGTTGATTTTAATATTTTTCTTTTTTCTCTAATAGCTTGTTAGAAATTGGTAGAATGAATGGATTCTGTAGGCAAAAGAAATAGCTGAGTAGAATTACATGACTATGATTTCAATTCTATTTATCAAGGGTACAAAATCTCCCTTCAAGAATCAAGTAAGTGAAATTTAAAGAATATATTGATTAAATTAAGAATGTTATTTCAATAGAACACTCCACCAAGGTTGCTAATTTTTACTAGAAACTAATGGATACGCTAAGTTTGGAAATGTTTTATATCCGTTTTTGATTATCCTACTGAGATGAAATAAAAAAAAATGATTAATGGTTAAAATTCAAAATTAAAACTGAAGTAAAATTTGGGAAATAGTTATAAAGAAAGTCTATGTATATTTGGCAAATGTAGAATGCTGAAGAAGACATCATCCTCTTCATAAATAAGGATATATATGAAGTCCAAGATGATGGAATCTTAGAGTTGGAAAGGATTTCAGTCAAAATTGTAACCTACAAAGGACTCATTTCATAAAATTCTAATCAACTAGCCAGCCATATAATCTTTACTTGAACTCATTTAGAGAAGACAACCATGTTGTCCGTCTCTTATGTCTTGAATGATCTTTTTTCTTCTCCACCTTTTAACTTCCTGCTAATATACCACCTCTACAGGAAGTCTTTCCTAATTTCCCATAATCCTATTACTTTCCTTTTATTAATTTTTGCCCATTTATTCTGTAACAAAGTTTGTTTGAACCATATTGTTCATATGTTGTCTCCTCCTATGGGCTATCTAAAACACATAATAAAAGATAAAAATGTTTTCTAATCTCTGTTCCTTCAAATACAGAGAGACATTTGTTCTCAGAGTTTTCTCTTTTTAAGGGTAAATACTCACAGCCCACTTAATCCTTTCTTATTTTTCTTTGTCTTGGAATAATTTACCATTTTGTTTGATTGTTTATAATATTCAATATTTTTAATGCTTTTCCTAAGTGTATTGCTCAGACCTGAACATACTAGTTTAGGGCCCCATTTATAAAAGGACTATCACTTTTCTCCCAGGTAGCATAATGAATAGAACACATGGCTTGGAGTCAGAAAGGCCTGAATTCAAATTTGACCTCAGACACCACCTGTGTTCTCCTGTGAAGTCACTTAACCTCTTTTCTCTACCTCAGTTTCCACAAATGTAAAATGGTGGGGTTAGCAATAATACCACAGACTAACAGTCATCTAACTATAAATAGCCTTCCTAAATACACTAGGTCCAAATCCATTCTTTTGCAAACATCTTTGACATGAAAACCCACTCAATCACATGAATTTCTTCATCTACCATTGAAGATTCTTTTACAAAGTATACTATTGAATGTCTTAGCAGTATTTTTTTTTATTTTTAGAAAAATTTTCCTTGGTTACATGATTCATGTTTTTACTTTCCCCTTCACCCACTTAACCGCCCCCCCCACCATAGCCAATGTGCATTTCCTCTGGTTTAACATGTGTCATCAATCAAGACTTATTTACATATTATTGATAGCTGCATTGGTGTGGTCCTTTCGGGTCTACATCCCCCAATCATGTCCGCATCAACCCATGTGTTCAAGCAGTTCTTTTTCTTCTGTGTTTCCTCTCCTGTAGTTCTTCCTCTGAAAGTGGGTAGCGTTCTTTTCCATAAATCCCTCAGAATTGTCCTGGGTCATTGCATTGCTGCTAGTACAGAAGTCCATTACATTCGATTTTACCACAGTGTATGTTCTTGTAGCTCTGCTCCTTTCACTTCACTTTCTTAGCAGTATTATTGTTCATTGTAAGAACCACAGTCATCTGGAGCTGTGAGGATCATCCACTCATATAAACCTCAGATAATTTTTTTACCTGCTGATAAATGAAGGTTCTTGGCACATTTTAAGAATAATTGCATTTTTTACTGGTGCCTTTACAGTTAATTATACTTCTTATGACATCAATTACCAGCACTTCACTCCAGTGTCTTGAGAGTATCAGCTGTTCTATATTGAATCTGCTTGTACTTGTTTTATTGTTCTGCCTCAGCAACATTAAGTAGGGATTGACCTATGTAAAATAAATGTGAATAGTTATCGTTTCTTAAACATGGTTACTAGCAATCCACTAGATCTCTCAAATGTCTCCACAAATAAATGATTATTTACTTATAATTCTTTCATCCTCCATTTTAGAAACATTTAAAAATTAAAACATAAGGTTATATATTTATCCATACCAATTCCATCTTATTTAGTTCAATATTTTAGTTTTTCCACATATTTTAGATCCTGACATTGGAATTCATTGTGTTACCTACTCTCTTATATTTTTATGACATCTTCATAAAGAGAGGCATATCATCTATGTATTTTTCCATTTCTTTAAAAAAAATTAAATGTGCCATTGCTAAGCTCAGATCCCTGGAACACTTAGTCAGCAAGCATTCATTAATTTCCTACTATATTCCAGATACTTTATGATGTACAAATATATAGAAAGAAAAAATCTTTATTCTTGAGGAACTTATATCAAATGTGAAAACAGCATATATTAGTATATATAACATAAATAGAAAACAAATACAAATAAACTTTACATTGTATATGACCTATCAAAAGTGATATCGCATCATTAAATGAATATCATCTAATTCTAATCATTCTAATTTCAAAATTACTTTGTTATAGTCTGACATCTTTCTATATTTTTCATAAGAATAACAAGAAAAAATTTATTAAATTTTTTGTTAAAATCTAGTTAAACTATAACTATAAGATTGCCTTGTCATTAAGCTATAGTGACTTACATATAGGTGGTGGTGGGGGAAGCCATTGGAGAGAATAATTTACTATATAGCAAAGATATTTGGATTCCCACATAAACACATGCACAAAAAACACTCATTCTCTTTCATAAAAGCATCTTATAATTCATAATAAATTGGCATTTAAATAAATCTTGTCCCAACATACATATCTGTTTTTATATTCCATTTCTCTTTGGTCCCTACTTGAGTCCTTTCAATAAAAATGAAACTAGAATCCCTACATTACCATGATCACCCCAACCAAAGTTCTTTTTTCTTTAAGTTTTGATAAAGAATGAGCAGAACTAAGAAGTCTGAGTAGGGGGTAGCAATTAAGTTGCTACATCTAGACAATGTACTATGGTAATCTTGATGAAAATATCCATAGAACATCAGTCAAGCTGAGTTTTGCATGAAGAGGCTTGTGACACATTGGGAAGTCATTCAGGATAGGAGCACATGACAAATGGAACACTCTGGTACTCAGGATGAAGCAAGGCAAGAGGAGGTCCTAGACCCATACTAGGGCACCCTATATCCCTAGTAGAGAAATCAGCTAGGACCCAACTATAAACTTTGTCACTTACTACCCAATTGTGGGTCACAGATCTAGGGTAGCCTGAGAAGGGCATAGATCGATGGAGAGAGCATTTTTAATAGGTTGATATTGGTAGCACAAAAAAGCAAAAAAGAAACTAAAGAGACAGCAAAAATATTAAAATAAAGTCAAAAGCCCAAAAAATAGAAGAAAGTTTAACCTATTTCATAACAAAGAACAATACTAGAAAGCAGATTCTGGAGAATAAATTAAAAAATCATTAGAAAATTCAAATGCCATGAACATAAAAAGAGCCTAGACATCCTATTCCAAGAAATTTGAAGAAATTATATCAGCAAACTTAAAAAGGGAATATGAATATATCAGTAATTTACTCAAAGAAAATTTTAAAAATTTTAAAAATTAAAAACAAAAACCTCCCAGGAGCACAATATCCAAAATCCAGAGCTTCTAGGCCAAAGGGGAAAAAATGCTCAGAATAGCTGGAGATAAAAAAAAAAATTCTAAGGAATCACAATCAGAATCATGTATTACATAGCCATCACCTTGACTTAGCCACAATGATTTAGCAGCCAAAGGAGATCTTGGAATATGATATTCTGTAATGCGAAGGAAATGGGTTTACAGACAAGAATATCTTACCCAGAAAAAACAAGTACTATATAATGCTACTGGGGAAAAATGGACCTTGAATGAAAAAAGTAGACTTCCAAGCATTCTTGATATAAAGACAAGGGTTGTGAAGAAAATTTGAAATTCAAATATATAACTTAAGAAAAATAAGAAAAGGGGCAACTGGGTAGCTCAGTGGATTGAGAGTCAGGCCTAGAAACTGGAGGTCCTAGGTTCGAATTCAGCCTCAGACGCTTCCCAGCTGTGTGACCCTGGGAAAGTCACTAGACCCCCATTGCCCACCCTTACCACTCTTCCACTTAGGAGCCAATACACAGAAGTTAAGGGTTTAAAAAAAAAAAGAAAAAGAAAGATAAACAACAACAAAAAGATAATTAACAAGGCAAAGATGAACTGTATTTATATGTGTGGGTTTATTTTTTTTTCTTTAGCGCACAAATTGGAGCAGGGATTAGAGTGTGAATGTGAAAAGACAGGTTTTCAGGATTCTGACAATTCTAAAAATAATCTTTTAAACCTTTAATATTATTTTATCATTCATTTCTAGCTCTTCATGATACCTTCTTTTGCATAGATAATTTATTCCTTTGTAGGCTTTTCTTGAATCAACAAGTAGAGTAGAATATAAGATCCTTATGGTCAGAAACTTGTCTTTTATTTCCCATAGTCCCTATTATAGTCATGAGTTTTTAATATGTGCTTTATTATTTTTCTTTTTTTTTAAACCCTTAACTTCTGTGTATTGGCTCCTTGGTGGAAGAGTGGTAAGGGTGGGCAATGAGGGTCAAGTAACTTGCCCAGGGTCACACAGCTGGGAAGTGTCTGAGGCTGGATTTGAACCTAGGACCTCCAGGCTCTAGGCCTGACTCTCAATCCACTGAGCTACCCAGCTGCTCCCTAATATGTACTTTAAAAATATCTGAGTAGAAAGTAAAAGTAGATAAAAGTGGAAGGAGGAAGCATCTACTCCCCTGACCCGAGGTTTTTTTGTTTTGTTTTGTTTTGTTTTTTTAATTAACCAAGTCAATGTCTGATTAAAAAAACAGAAGATGCTCCCATAATCTTGGGGGAAGGGAAAGTTGGATTAGAACATGAAGACAAATTTGACTAAGATTTCTTGAAATCGGATATTCAAATCAGATAGCTCTTGGCATTTATCCCAGCATGCTTATGAAATAAGCAAATGTAGTTACAGAATCATTTCTCATGTGAAAAAAATCATTTGAGGCTAAGCAACTTTATGAATATAGGGTAAAAGACAAAAATAATATATATATCTTAAGTAAAATAAAAGAAGGGAAACATTTGAAAAAGAACTTTTTGCTCAGATTAAATATAATGCCTACAGAGTTACTGGAATCAATCCTAAAATTTCAGAAACCTAAAAGTACCAAAAGTGAAAAATTTATTTAGAGCAAATTCTTCTACAGGTAATGTCTTCTTTGACAGGATGACAAGGTACAAGCAATGTAAACAGTAAATCTAGTATATTTTAGACCTTTCTAACTCTTCTTTATTATAATATCTTCCACAAGCAAGAAAATATGTTTCTATGGGTACAAATATTTAAGCAAGGTATTAAGCCATATTTTCAGGCTCATTGAATGTAAGGAAGAGTAAAAGCATAGCAGTTCCTAAGGATTTTGTATTGAAGGATTTTTAGTGGTGATATATAGATGACAGAATTGATTAGTGTCAAATATAAAACTATCATTAAGTAAAATTGTTAATATCTTGTAAAAGAAAAGTAACTTAATTCCATTTTGTCTAAAGGGAGTTCATTTTGTTTTAAATGGAAGTATAACAAGTCAGATCCCCATTAGAGAAAAGCAATCTGAAATAACAGAGTGAAAAGTAAATGACAGAATAAAACCACCAGTGATGTACTCCCATTTCTTAGATCTGTGGATTCATTCATATGGGGAACTTCAGATGTATAAATGTCCTCCTTTGGTGCCAATATATCTTATTCAGTTAAAGAATTAACTGGGATTTCTTAGATGTAAAGTAATTTATCCAGGTTCATATAGCTATTATAAGACAGAGGTAATATTTAATTCAGCTCTTCCTTACTCCAAAACTGAGATCCATTCCACTATTTATGTATTCTATAGTACTATATCATTATAGATTGAATAGGAGTTATCAGTGTAGTACAGTTTTTTCAAGTAAAAAGAAAACAAAATGCCTTATTGTCTACCATGTTCTTTTTTAAAAGCACTACTTTTTCTGGAATATACATGTATTCTATAGCTCATCTTTTCCACCTATGTGACTTTGGTTAAGTATATCATTATCATCACTGCTGGAGTCAGTTATGTAGACCTTAAATGTACACAAAGTACTTTAGATAGTTTTATCATTTGAAGACCACCCTCTGATGTAGATACTACAAAATTACAGCATCACTATCCATATCCATGCTCCACCTTACCTTTTGCAATTTAGACCTGTAGCTTTATTTTTTTTTTTTAGTGTAAACAACTCAGTGAGAAAACACCATCTATCAAAGAAGATCTTCAACTATTCTGAAACATATGTCCTGAGGCATAGGGGCACATCATCTATATGGGGCAAACATAGATTTTAAACCCAGGTCCTCTGGATTTTCAGACCTTTTCTCTATCCATTACACCATACTACTTCTTAATATACCACTTTAAAGTTCATGTCCATGCTCAAATTCTGGTGGCTTCCTATTGCTTCTAGGAGCAAACAGAAAATGCTATTTGGCATCCAAAGTCATTTGGAACTTAGCCCCTTCCAGTCTCTCCAGTCATCTTATACATGATTTCCTAATACATGCTCTTTGGTACAGTGACACTAGCCTCCTGGCTGTTTCATGAACAAGTGTTATAGGTGGTATTGTGATATCAGATAGGGCCTGATGGAGAGATGTCCCAAGGTCCTCTGATGGTATAAGGGCCTGAGCTCAGTGAAAGCTGGGAAGCCTAGGTGAACACCAGATCCCACAAAGGATCTGAAACTCAGCTAAACACCTAACTCCCACCTAACAGTACCCAGGAATAAGTGATCAAGTGAGAAGCTGTGAATTGGATCACACAGCTTCTCTGATTGCTTATCCTGGGTTTAGATTGATGGATAAAGCTATGGACTAATGGATAATGCCAATGACTGCAATTTGACTTTGCTTGAGCAATCCCTTCCCTCAGACCCAAGGATAAGATTGTTGATCCTTAGGACAATAATGACCTTCACCTAAGTAGACTTTTAAGATTTAATTATAACAACTTAGGGAAAGGAATAGGGTTTAAGGGAAGAGGTGTTGGGAAAACGTCACTAAACTACTGATGATCAGGTTTGTCAACCAAGGACAATCAGGTTAAGACTGTCTGCTGGAGAGGTTTCCTTCTCTGTGGCACTCTGGCCAGGCCAGGCACCTTTGGCCTTAATGAGATTGATTGAGTCTTGATGTTGTTCTTCTTTGATGTTCAATGATTAATATAGATGACAGCTTTGTCCAGAAGTTGAGGATGTGATAATATTGGAACAGGATGCAGAAAACCTAAGTAGGTTTGGTTTGGCCTACCCACCCAACCACCCAGGTCCCTTCTCGGGAATGAGTTTCTTGTTCCCATTTCTCTCTTTCATAGTCCTGGCAGTAACTGCTTTTTGCCCTCTGGCTCATGGCATCTGGGTTGGTTCTAAATTCTAAAACTTTTGGGTGTCACTCATCCTGGTTTCCATTTTGCATGGCAAAATGATAATACACAAGACACTCCACTTCTCTATTTTGTGCATTTTCTATGACTATTCCCCCATGCTTGGGATACTATCCTTCATCTGTTCTTTCTACTATCCACTCTGGCTTCTTTTAAGTCTAAGCTAAAATCTTACCTTCTACAGGAAGCAATTCCTAACTCCTCTTAATTACACTTCTTTCCCCATTTTAATAATTTTATATTTATTCTATATATAACTTGCATTGTATATAATTGTTTGTAGGTTCTTTCCTCTATTAGATTGTAGGCTCATTGAAGTCAGGAACTGTTTCTTGCCTCTTTTTCATCCCTGACAATTACTCCAGTGTCTGGCACATAGTAGGTATCTAAAAAATGATTGCTGAATTAATGAGTTGCTCTTTCCACAAGCTACCAGAGCTATTTCATTATTTCCATAATGTTTACCAAATGGGACTACATTTACTTTTCTCATTTGGAGAGAATAAGATAATAAGATCATGGACCTTAGTGGTTCACAGGCCCACCCCAAATTACAGGAAGGATAGAAGTGTTTATCAAAATTGTGAATTCAAAAATGTCTTGTGTAGGATAAGTATGAGGAATTGGATCAGAAGGTACCTTCCAGCTCTAAATTTTGAATAAGTGCATCTTAATATTTGATCTGGAAAGATCCTTAGAGGATAGGAAAGGTCAAATTATTTATTTGAGGCTACTTAGGTAAGAAAGTGGGTTAAGTCAAGTTCAAGACAGAATTCGTTGAATCTGAATCTAGGATTCTTTCCAATTTCCATCACACTATGATTCTAATGCGATAAATTAGAAATAGAAGGCCAAGTGTCTGATGGGTAAAAATACCTATTTTTTTTCTTTTTGAGAGTGGTCACCAACTTGCCCTCTTGGCCTGTAACTACTCTTATAAAGCTAAACTATAACACTACATTAAATCAAGGTAGATAAACTATTAAAAACAATGATTTAGTCCCAAATTCATATTCTTTGACTTCAATTATTCTCTCATTTAAGCAAGGCAATTAGTTTTTACAACTTGATTCCTTCCATAGCTTACCCATTCAGAAGTTATTCCAAAATTTCTCTTTCCCCTCCACACTTCCTGTATCTCATCTATATATCTATTTTTTAAAGTAAGGAAACATGCCTCTTTTTTGAGAAAAAATAAAACTATTAAATATTTCTATCTTTTCCAATTTTCTTGAATAAAAACAAACCTTGAAACTATCTCCCACTTTCTTCTCCTTTAATCCACTCTCAAAATAATAAGGTCGACCTTCTCTTTGCCAAGTTGAATTTTTCTACATGTGTACTCTATCACATATCCTATTTTCTCTGGACTCTCAAATAGCCTCTTGTACTGAATCTTCAACTTCATTGACTAATTATTTTTCTACTGCCTTTATACATGCATGAGTCTCACAATTCTCAAAAAAGTAAAAAAAAAAAAAAAAAAAAAAAAAACAATCTTTCTTTGTATCTTACAATCCTTTCCAGTTCTTGCCCTATATCTCTACTCTTTTTCTCAGCTAATCTCCCTAAAAAACACACAAACAAACAAACAAACAAACAAAAACTTTCTACATTCATTTCCTCACTTTTTTTGACTGGTTCTTAGTTGGCAATCTAGCCTCCACTATAGTCACCACTAAACTGAAACTATTTTCTCCATATTACAAATGAGTTTTTTTAATGACTCTTAATTTGAAATCTAATGATCTTTTCTCAGTCTTAATCCTTCTCAATCTATTGAATTCGACATTTAGTGACCAGTTCTCTCTTCTAATTCATCTCCTATGTGTTTCTAGCTCCTTCTCAGTATCTCTTTGTAGGTTTATTATGCATATCATACACCCAATTATGGATCATTTCCATAGTTTTGTTCTAGATTCTCTTCTCATTCTCTCTCCATAAATTCATCAGTTCCTAGCAATGTAATTATCATCCCTATACATATAACCTCTTAAATGATATAATCAGCCTCTTTTTCCTGAGGTGGAGTTCCATATCACCAATTGGTTATTGGCAGTGTATATCTGGATATCTTGGAGATATTTGAAACTCAACTGGTCCAAAACTGAACGCATAATCTAACCCCCTAAATCCTCCCCTCACTTAATTTTACTCATTTTCCCATACATTCTGATTTAATCAAATTGGATTTCTTTCCATTCTTCACAAACAATATTCCATCTAACATCTCCATCCATACTGTTTTACTATTTCTCATGCCTGGAAAGAATTCAATCCTTACCTCTGCCTTATACAGTTATTCTTTCCTTCAAGACCTAACTTGAGCACAATTATTTTCCTAAGAGATTTTTTTTTTATTCTCCTACATGTTCTGGACCCACCCCAGCAAACTTATTAATATATACTTAATTGTTTTATGAATATTTGAATATAAATTTTATGTTATATATACATATATGCATATGTACATATACATACACAAACAGGTATCCCTTTCACATTGTGGGAATTAGAAATATAATGCCTCCCACCCTCTCCTGAATCTAGACAAACCATGTAAAATTTTTGGCCCTTTCTTGGTACCAGAGAAGAAATCTGATTTTTTTCTTTTTCTTTTATGGAGTACTTATTACACAAGTTTTGGTTAAGTATTTGGTCATAAGCTATCTGGTTTCTAACTTTTCTGTTATCTGATGGCCTTTGTTTGTTGTCTATAGCTTCTGCAAAATTCCCCCCAAATTCCCATTACATTTCTTATTCCAACTCATGATATATCAAAAGTATAATGGGGGAAGTTGCAATGTATATATACACATAAGCACACACAAACAAACACACATACATACAGATAGACATTTAAAATATCTCTCTGTGTGTATAAATATATATGTATATATATACATATATATATATATTCTTTCATGTTGTTAATCTCTTGTTAAGCTTTTCATAAGTTTTTTTGTGAATGTTTCATTCTTTCTACTTTTATCCCCACCACATAGCCTGGTTCTCAGCACATAGGAGGTTCTTTAAAAAAATTTTATTAATAATTTTAACAATTCATTTCTATAAATTTATGGCTACATAGGAATTTTATAAAAGAAAGCATACCAACCTCAGAATTAGGAATCCTGAACTTGAATCCTGGTTCTGACACTTACTTTCTGTGTGATAATAGTAATGTCAATGAACCTTTCTGAGATTCCCTTTGATAATTTTATTATCTATGATGTAAGTCTTTGCAATTACCTACCTTATGAGCTTGTTGCAATGTAAGCATTTAAAAATGGCATTTAAAATCACTCTTTATATAAAAGTACTCTATATATTATTTATAAATAAAATGACATTTAAAATTACTCAATTCAGGTTTTATGCTCAGAGATTATACCATTTACCAGAAAATCATCACAGTGACCTTGGAAAGAATACTCCTCATTATATGTCACTGGACAACTGAGTGTCCGATTACATAGCTATGTCAGTGAAAAGCCTTCAACATAAGAACTGGTGTATATACCTCTAGAAATCACTGCTAGGAAACTGTCATAAAACCTGTCCTCCTTTGAGATTTTGTCTCAATACTTCTGATAGGCAAAGATGTCTTTCAAATATTTTGGGAGCAAAGTTAAAAATGAAAACTTTTGTTTCCATTCACATGTAAACATACATGAAGGAACATTTTGAACAAATCCATGCACTCTCCCTATTTTCCATGGAGACAGAAATAGTTCAGCATTAAAGTATGATGCACTATGATCAAAATTCCATTCCCATATTTCTTATTTCTATTTTCCATTGTAATACATATTAGAATTCACAGTTTTGATGCATTATATGGAGGGAGGACAATTGAACTATGTGAAAAATAAATAGGAAGGTGTCACTACCAACCATAAGGGTGGCATCAATCTCTCTCACACTCTGAGAATGACATAGCAGAGAAAATCCAGGTATGATATGGTGTCCTAAATTGTCCTTTACACTTTAAAGAACTGATTGGGATGGAAAAAAACAGAGAGCACATGAGCCAGGTGAGATGTATTCAGGGAAGAACAATGTGATTGTAGGGAATTTGTTTACACGCATGGATTACTCTTTTTTTTCTTTATTCACTCTTGTATTTTATGAACTTGTGGGGAAATATTACAAGTCAAGCTATCACATTCCCAAGTCTTAAACTCTTCTCTATTAAGCTTATAATATGGTGATTCTATGGCATCAACATAGGAATAGCAATGTCCTTGAAAACAATTCCTTTCTAATTGTTATGAAGAAGAATGTGGAACTATGCCCAAAGGGCTACAAAACTGTGCATACACTTTGACACAACAATACCACTATTAGTTCTATGTCCCAAGGAGATCAAAGAAAATGGAAAAAGGAACTATTCATAAAAAAACTGATAACGATTCTTTGTGTGCTGACAAAGAATTGGAAGTTTGAGGGGATGTCTCTCAATTCGGGAATGGCAGAACAAGTTATTATATTTGACTCTTATATAATATTATTTTTCCCTGAGACTTCATAATTTCTCATTAAAAAATAAGCATAATTTACAGAGATAATGAACATAATGTAAGAAGAACCAGGAGAAATTTTACACAATAACAGAAATATTATAAGGATGATAAACTGGGAAACCTTTAGCTATTCTGATCAAGACATTGATCCAAGGCAATTCCAAAGGACACATGATGGAAAATTCTATCCAACTCCAAATGTAATGCATGAAACATGGCTAATATGGAAAAATATTTTGCATGAGTTCAAATGTATAATAATTATGAAATTGCTTGCCTTTTCGAGGAAGGTGGCAAGAAAGAAAGAGAGAATGTGGAACTCAAAATTAAAACAAATTTTTAAAATATACATATAATTGGGAAATATTTAATGAAGTAAATAAAATATATTTCAGATAGGGAAAAAGAAAAATAAATGTTCATTTTCAGGGTATATAGTTAAAAAGAAACTCAAATTAGTGAAAAAAAAACGAAGAAGAATTCTGAGCTTTTTTTTTTTTTCCTATTGGGATGGAGGGAGCAAACCTTTGCTACAGAGTTGGGTAATCCTTAAAGTCACTGATCATATAACCCTTATTGAAAAAAAAAAAAAATATATATATATATATTTATATATATAGTAACATGGCAAATGGCAGTGTGGAATTCCTGCAAGATACAGGGTCAAGCCTCACCCAGAATTCCAGGGGACCACCCCTTTAGAACTCTGGGTGAAGGGACAGTTTAAAGCAGTACAGTTAATTCCTGGGGGTTGAAGTGAGCAGGTTGTTTGCTGAGCCCAGTTCTGGATTGCTTTGGAGGCCATTTGTGGCAAAAGCCATTTTGCTTCTGCTCAGCAGTTTGCCTGTGTAGCTGAATTAGACCTTTCCATGAACAGCACAATTGTTATTTAGTTATTTAGATATTAGAAGTGATACTTATAGGCTTTGAGGTCAAGCTATCTATAAAGTCTGCCACTCCCTCCTAAGAGGGGAGGGGCTGTTTCTATCAAACTGTTCATGGCTTCCCAGATCTTATCCTAATCCCTGAAAAACCTCCCTACCTTCCCCTTCCTCTCTTATCAGTAAAATTCATCCTTAAGGTAGCTGTGCCTGGCTATTATTTTGGGAATACTCACTTCCTCCATAAAGCTTTGTTCCTTTCAATTGCAAGCCCAACAAGTCAGATGCTCATTCTGTCCCTGATAACTACTGGATATCAAGCTGTTCCTATCTTCCCTGGTCAAACCTGTGGGGAAATAAGTTGAGAAAGTGAACCATGTTGAGGGAATTAACCTTGTTCACCCTAGCCAGTGAATCTGATCATCCTCCATTTCCAACTGATTCTAAATGCTTGGTGGGAGGGATGAGAGTAAAGGAGTACTTAACCCTCCCTGCTCACTCAAACCTGTGTGTAGGGGAGGAGTGAGTCCTGCAGGTTTCTGGTTTCTGGCCAACACTTCAGATTCCCAAATATCTCTGTTAATATCAACATAACAGTTTTGGCCAGCCAGCCTAGGATTTATTTCAGAACCTGAGTGGGAAGTGATCAGTATGGCCAGCTTCATCAACAGCACCGTTGTCACACTGGGGTGCTCTGGGAGGCTAATATATGGGATTTGGAAGGCTTGTGCTACCTTTTGGCTAATAACTGTTCCCCAATTTTTCAAACAAATGATACTTTCATGCGGTTCACTATGTCAGGGTGATACTTTGGCATATGTGCCATCAGGGATAACCATGGCTGCAACTTTTTTATGGGGCCCTGATGATATTGAGGAAAGTTCTGGCATTTACCTTTGGAAGAACAGAAATAAAAAACCCAGTTTTGGAGCAATTAGTGGAGCAAATGAAGACCCTAATCGAGATAAACAAGCAAATCAGGGAAGGAAAGGATGTAGATGCAAAGACAATCATGCAGCTAGAGATTATTGAAAGTGCAGTCACACTAAAAAAGAGTGGTGATATTACACAACAGGCTACAGAAAAGAACACTGAAGAACAACAGGTTGCAGGGGCTGAAGCAGCTCCTGTAACTATCCTTCCCATTACTGATAGGACAGTGGTACAAACTGACTTGGACATTATACACGTTAAGGGCTGCAAACCTTTCTCAGGGGGTGATTTGGAGATCTTAAAAAGGAGGTTTCCTCAGTTTTACACAAATCCCCATACATCTATAAAAGAATATAAAATGTCTGTGAGACTACAACCCAACATTTGAGGATGTGGAATTGCTCTTATAAGAATTATACACCCCTAGTGAGAAGGCAAAGTTTATAGCCAAGACAAGAAGCAACTCCAACCTTGCCTCATGGCCAGAACAACATCAGGACCTAGAACTCTCCTCACATGCAAACATGGCTTATCTCAAGAGGTGTAGGGAGGATTTAGCAGAAGCAATGAGGCTCCATGCAAGATGATCAAATGCAAGGGGGTCCTTCGAGAAATTAAGGCAAGGGGAAGAACACCCAAGCCTTTACCTAGAAATTATCTTAGAGGCAGGCGAAACTATCCTAGGTTTCAGGGACATGACAGCTGAGGATAACATCCAGCATGTCAGGAGGCAGTTTGTAAAAGGCAGTCTAAACCACATCCAGGTTTATTTCAAGTTGCATTGCCCACAAAGGGAGACCATGCCCCTTGAAGAACTAAGAACGACTGCTACATATGTCCATGAGCCTAAGGATAGTGAGCTAAAGCAATCACAGGCCTCTGAAAAGGATAGGGAGATTGGAGAGCTGAAGAGACAACTAAAGGAAGCTCAAAAGGCTAAGGAGATGGAGGAAATTAAGAACATGGCTCTGATGTCCAGCAATCAGAGGAGCCAGAGCAGGCCCAGGCAATCCTCCAGCAATAATAACTCTGTCAAGTGCTCCTTCTTGTGTTCAAGACTTGGGCATATTGTTCAGTACTGTAGGTTTAAATCTCAGATACATTTTGGGAATAGAAACAATAACAATAATAACAACAACAGGAGAAACACCTATTATAATTCTAGATATAACAATAATAACAATAACAACAAGGATAACACCATATGCAGTGACAAAGTAAAGGTCCAATGTTGTGACCATAACTGTGCTAAATTCAGTAATAACCCTAGTTTGTCTAAAATCAAGGAATACATGTCCCAAGGAGAAAGATCTCATACCAACTTATAAATCAAGGAAACAGCCTTAGATATTTCAAGGATAAAAAAGGGCAATGACAATGATGTGGCACAGGAAACTGGGAAGGACAAAATGGGTGCAGAAGAAATTATGAATTATGGGTTGGTGGATGTAACACAAAGTTACAAAGAAATGACTGAGAAGGAGTTGCAAATGGAGGAGGATATAATAGAAATAAAGGAGAGAATTTATGGGAAGGGAAACAGTCATTGGAGAATAATAAAAGGGAACCAGGCATATCTGCATAAGTTCTTGATTCAAACTAGAAGGAAATAGCATTCATTGATTCTCACTATGGGGAGAAAGAAACATCATTCTGTAGTAAGACTGTGGATCATTTACATCAATCTGTAGTACAGCAAGGCCAAACAACAAGGGCAATGGTTTTAGATGGGTGTTCTAATGGGGATCTCTTAGAAAGAGACAGTGTCAACAAGAGAGATGGGCTCCTGCAGACCATTGAGAAGGAAAATGCAAAATTCTCCGACACAGGCACAACCTCTTCTCTATCACCAACTAGGGAAGCTGGAAGGGAAAGTGGAAACTCTAGTAGCTACAATACAAAAGGAACTGAAGCTAGGGAATTCATACCAAGACTGGTTCAGGGTCAGGTGCATACAGATGTAGTACACTTTAAAGCCTGTGATACTCCAGAGAGAGCTGCCTTTGGAGTAGATTCTGAGTTAATGCATTTAAAGGAATTCAGTTCTATAAATGTCAGTAGCCAAGGGAGAAACGAAATGACACCAATAGGAACAGACAAAGAATCTACAACACTGACTTTTTTCCTATGTAAAGTACATCTGTAGTTGTTTCCTGCTACTGACATAGAGTCTAGGGGTCAGATACAAGAAGAAGGCATAGACTCATAGGATTGGGATGTAGTCATGAACCAGCAACACATTCCCAATTCTGAAGAATTTCCTTTAATGCAGAGAATTACCTCTCCTGAATCTAACTTTGCACAAGTCAAGTAAAGCATGTTCAGTGAAGAGAAGAACACTCTACCTTACTCATGGTCTGGGAAAACTGAGATACACTTTGACACTGATAGGCCCATGAATGGTTCAGGGATGCCAATTAAGGCACAGGCAGTCCAAAAAGCCACATTTGAGGGAGACTCACCATCAATACACTCACAGAATCCTGAGGCAGCACAAACAGATGTCCTAGAACAAGATCAATAGGATTTGGGGGACATTGAGATAAAATCACTTTTGGTACTTGTTGATCTGGCAGCTAAAGACAGGAAACCGATAGGAAATCAAATCTATCCTGCTCTTATTGAAACCAGAGCAACTCAGTCTGTGTTAACATCTGCATCAGAAAATTGTGCACAAATGGGGTCTGTAAGAGTAAAAGGAGCCACTGGGCAAATGGAGTTGGTGCCCAAGCTAAGGATCTAAGATGGTGAAGATAAGCCCAATGCTTTAGATCGTTCCTTTTTGTTGATACCTGGATGCTCATCCAACCTTTTGGGGAGGGATGTTCTCTGTAAATTAGGGGCCACTATCCAATGTGATAAGTCAGGCCAAATATTCCTACACTTACCCAAATAGTCACTCATGCACCATCCCTTGCTATTCCTTGGATAAGTGGAGGGTGATGAGAAGGAACAACATGTGGAGAATATCTTTGAAATACTGAAAGATATACCAGAGGCAGTTTGGGCTAAGCATTCAACTGATGTGGGAATTTAAAATTCTGCCACACTTGTAAAGATGGAAGTGAAAGAGGGCACTCCGCCTAGGATCCCGCAGTATAGGTTGAGTAAAGAGGCTACAGAGAGTATCAGGTGTATTATCCAAAGTCTCCTGGAAGCAGGCATTTTGGTCTATACTATATCCGAGTACAACACTCCCATTATGCCCATTAAAAAACTGAAGAAAGATCCAAATGACAAAATAATTATATATATATATATATATATATATATATATATATACATATGAATGACTGAACATGTTCATAATACAAGCCATAAATATCTGCTTAATTAATTGATATCTCTAAGAAAACTCATTATGAATTTGCAGTTCACACTTAAAATATTTTTAAAGTATAAGAGGTCATCAACATAAAATCTTGTTGTCATCTTTCTATTAAAGTTAACATTAAAAAAATCCCTTCAGAAAGAGACATGTTAGACATGTATAAAAATAAGTGACTTTAATGTGAAATAGAAAAACCAAGCTGAGAAAAAAAAGTATCCAAAGTCCTTATAAACCTCTTTTGATACCCAATATCTATTCTAACCTATTTTTTTACTTTCACTCAATTCTGTGCATAGCAATCCATCAGTATTGAGACACTAAATCTGTACCTAATATTGTGTCCTAATATCAGCAACTTATTCAGTGAGAATTTAGACAACTTCAGATTGCACAGTTGAAGGTTTGATGTGTAGAGCTGGGTTTCAGGTTGTTCTGTCATAACGTAAAGGGATGAGACTAGATGACCACTAAGCTCCCTCCTGGCTCTAAATCTTTGATCCAATAGAACATTATGTTCATCTTTTATTTAATTGGTCAGGCCATGGATATATTTATTTATCCTAAATCCAATTTAAATTCAGATGAATCAGCAGTATTCTTTAATACAACTATTGACCTCTCTCATAAATACTCTATTATATCTTCTAAAATCAGTACATTTCAAAACAGTTTAGCTTCTATTCCTCAGAAGCTATTACTGTTTCTCATACTTTTGGGTTGGTGAAATTATTGTTTCCAAGAGGCATTTAACCAACCCTCTAACATATCACTGGAGTTTTAAGTCTAGATTGGCAAAATGTTCTATCAGTCTACTTATGTGAGATGTGTGTAACAGTCACTTTAATTTTATGACGAGATAAATGAAGCAAGAATATAAGATGTCTTTCTGAAGGAGGTAGAAAAATATCACCTCCTAGAGTCAGTAAAGCACCCCTCCTTAGAGCCAAGTAGGTGATACAGTGGATTGAATAGTGAATTTGAGGCTAGGAAGACCTTAGTGAAAAACCAGGCTCAACCATTTATTAGCTGTGTGACCTGAGGAAAAATCAATTTAAGTGCTTTCTTCTTCAGTTTCTTCATTTGCAAAAGGAGAGTAATAAAATACCCATTTATTAGGGAAAATATTTAATGATATAATATTTATGAAATACTGTATAAATTCTTATTATCAACATCACCATCTTTATTATAGTAGATATTATTTATAATCATTTTGGTTGATAGGTCAATAAGCACATCATCCCAAGGGAAAAAGGAAGAAAAAGGACAAGACAAAGTAACTGCTTAAAATAAGATTTATCAAAGTATAGAACTTGATTACTAGAACTAGATTAGGGAGAGAAAGTTATCATTCTTCCAATTTTACAACCTCAGAGAAATCCTCAAATTTCATTCATAATCAATTCCCAATTAGTGACTAAATCTTATTGCTTTTACCTTAGTAATATAACTTACATTCATCCCTTTCTCTCCATTCAACCATCTTAATTCAGGAAAGCATCGTATTTTTTATATTTTACAATTTTTAATTTAAAAAAAATTTTCCAAATAATATTGGATGTGATTTTAATAATTATTTTCTAATATTTTGCAATCCATGTTCATTATCTCTTACCCTTCCATGTCTCCAACATTCCCTAGAAGGCAAATGATATAATAATATAATGTAGGTTTTTATATATACATATATATGTTATCATGTGGTACATATTTTGATGTTTGTCATGTTGTGAAACAAGAAATATATTGCTTACACTAGAGAAAAATTCATGGAATAAATAAAGTGAAGAATGGTATGCTTCAATCTACACTTAGACTTCATCATTTCCTTCTTTGGCAGGGTGTAGGCTTTTTTTTATCATGAGTCCCAAGAAATCATCACTTCTCACTACACTATTGCATTGTAATTTCCTAACAATCATTCTACACTCAATGTGTTCATTACTTCTGTCCCACACAGCTATCCTCAATATACTTCCCAAAATGATATGCCTAAAAAAAAATCTGAGCATGTTGATCCCCTACTCCGGAAGTTTCATAGCCTTCCTAATAACTCTATGATCAAAAGTTCCTCTGTTAGTTAAAACACTTAAAAACATGTTTCTAGCCTATTTTTTTGTTTGTACTATACATCATGCCAAAAACAAACACACACACACACACACATGCACATGCATGTTCTGATGCCCAATTTTGCTAAGAAATTCCATTTTTCAGGTCATGTCATAGACTGTCCTCCATGTTTAGTGCTATCTCCTTTCTAGCGCGCTCTCCTTTCTCAGTGTTTTTTTCTTGGAATTCCAGCTCCTTTCATGCTTTATCTCAAGATATTTTTCAGTCATATTTCACTCTTCATGAATTCCTTTACCACATTATCCATTGGGTTTTCTTGGCAAAGTTCCTGGAGTGGTTTGTGTTTTCATTCAGATTTCCTTGCCCAGAGTCATGTAGCTAGTAAATGTCTGAGGCTGGATTTGAACTCAGTTCTTCTTGATTCCAGGCCCAGTATTCTATATACTGAACCATCTAGCTACCTCCTAGGTAAAGAGATTAAGTGACTAGTTCAAGATCTCACAGCTGGAGTTGGAGGTCCAATTTAAACTCGTCTCCCTCACCTCAGGCCAGCTCTCCATCCACTAAGCCATCTAGTGGCTTTATCTCAAGTGATATCTTCTAAAGTTTCCCTTTATTTTTGCCAATCATTATGGTTCTTCTTTCTCTGATAGTATTTTGCATATTTTAAATTTGCTTATATGCCCCTTGTCCCTAACATAGATGGAAACTATCAGATAGGAACTTTATTTTTTCCCTAATTGATATAGAAATGTGGTATACTGGTTGAACTTAATTTAATTGAATTAGGAGATTGACTAAATGACCATTAAGGTTCCTTCCATGTCTATATTGATAGTTTGACCTATTATTAAATTACTTGTTGTTGATGATGTTTGCCCTCATATTCCATATTTCTGTATTGACTAATAATAATTTTTATATTTAAACTTATGATGTGTTATTTGTTAATAGTTCCACCCTAAAAAAGAGATGCCATTATTAGTCATGTTAAAAGTACCTAGAGTATTCTGTAACATCTCTGAATATATGGAAATAGGTCTTGATCAATGACACATGTAAAACCCAGTGGAATTGCATTGGCTATGGTAGGGAGGTGAGAGGAGGAGAGGGAAGGGACATAAATCATGTAACCATGGAAAAACATTCTAAATTAATTGAATAAAATTTTTCATAACATCTCTGAAAAAATAATAGTTTTGTTGGATATATATATATATATATTCCTTATAGGGTTTATGACTTTTTTCCAAGTAACTGCATAAAATATATTTTATTTCTAATCATTAAACTTATGTCTCTGGACTTATTTTAACCTATGCTTCTAGACTGTAAGTTCTTGGAGATCAGGAAGCACACAATAATCGTTATATTGTTTTCCATTTAACAATGAGCATAGCACATAAAATGACTCCAAAGAAATTATATTTTTAATTTTAATTAATTAATTAATTTAGAAGATTTTTCCACGGTTACATAATTTGTGTTCTTTCCCTCCCCTACTTTCAACTCCCCCTTTATAGCCAACAAGCAATTCCACTGGGTTTTACATGTGTCATTGATCAAGACCTATTTCTAAGTCATTAATATTTGCACTAGAGTGATCATTTAGAGTCTACATCCCCAGTTATATCTCCATCTACCCTTGTGAGCAAGCAGCTGTTTTTCTTCAGTTCAGGGTGTGAGATGTTGTTCTAAACCTAATCTCTCCCAAACTACTTTCCAATTTTCCCAGCAGTTTTTGTCAAAAAGTGGCTTTTTGTCCCCAAAGCTGGGGTCTTTGGGTTTATTGCACACTGTCTTGCTCAGGTCATTTACTCCAAAGAAATTATTACTGGATGAATGAATGAAGAAATGTTTTTTTTGTTTTTCATTGAATTTTTAAAAGAAAATTACATTTATTGTAAAACCTCTTGCTTTTATTTGTCACATTTAATTGAATGATTGTATAATTTTGGAAATGTTCAGCATTCTAAGAATTTATTCTATATGAAGAAAGATATTGAAGTTTAATTGAACCTCTTATTTGACAGAAGATACTCTTGAAGTTATTATCTTATGGCCTTCTGGTCTAAAGGAGACTCATCCCTTTTGAAATAGTGTGAGGCTGATTCAGCCATTGAAATCATTGAGAATCATTATAGGTAAGAAACAGATAATATAGTAATATGTATACTTATAACATCTTTCCCTAGTCTTCCTTCCAGATGAACACATTAGGCTCTTAGTAAATGTATACATTGAATTGGAAGATACATTATGATAATATTAAATCTTCCACTGTTTTCTCTTTGTTCCATTTTCAGAAATTGAAAAGTTTCAGGGTTCTGAAGGGAAAAAGGATGATGAAGAAAAGAAATATCTTGATGTCATCAGCAACAAAAACATAAAACTGTCAGAGCGAGTACTGATTCCTGTCAAACAGTATCCAAAGGTAATCTAAGTTTTCCTTCCATAGTTTGAAAAACTAATCATTTAAGTAAAAAGATGGCATTTCACTTTTTCATATATTATAAAATGAATATTTATGCTCCCATTAGCTATATATGAAAATTTATTTTAACACAAAAAGAAAAGAAAAAAATCTAAAGTAGAAATGTTGGTTTTGTGGGGGAGGGGGGGTAAGAAGCATCACTAAGAAAGTTTTCCCAATCCAAACGTATAACTTTTCTATGATGACTTAAGGAATACTTTTTAATTTGTAAAGTTAAATCCACAAGACATTTTTTCTAGCCTCAAATAAACTTTGGAATTACCTTCACCCAAGCACAAAAAAAAATACCTTTCTTAAGTTAGAGAAAATGCTATTAGGATGAATTTTAAATTGTATTATCATTTATTATTACAATTTTTATATGCATATCTATACAAATTGAACTCCCATGAAAATTTGATATGATTTTGTTTCTGGTATTCCAAGTTTGTAAAGTTTTGGTGAATCCATTGGTACCCTAGAAACTTTAAGTAATAAATAAAGAATAAAACTTAGATTTCTGCCCAAAATGCATTGTTAAATCAGGAAGCTTATGTATTTAGATATATTGTAATGTTATGGTTTTTCAAATACCTTCTTACAATGCACTGAAAGACTTACAATTTAGCTGAAAATAAAAATCAGATCTATTATCTCTGATCAAATTTGCTTGACAAGGTAAGAAAGATTTCTAAAACCTTGATTATTCTTCAAGTCACAATATGAGAGAATGCAGATAAAAGTCTAACCTGAGTCCTCAAACTGTGAGTTAAATCAAGGCTTAACAATGTCTATGAAGCCATGGTAGGGTGAAATGTTTTTTTTTCACTTACTATACAAGTGGAAAGAAAGATGATAAAAATATATATCAGCATAGTTTTATTTTTATCAGCCTCACTAAGTTTCTAACCATTAGAAACATTTCATTGAGTAAAAGTTCTTTATAGTTCATTCAATCCAATCCACTCATGTTGTAGAGGAGAATTCTGAAACCTAGAAAAGTAAATTATCTTTCTCAAAGGGATATGTTTTGTTAGATATTTTAACATATTTTCCTGAGGCTTTCAATCACTTTTATTGGTTAATCTGGTTGAATTTATATTTTTCATCTCTTCTTAGCATTGCTACTAATTCCTGTACTTTTGAGTTAAACTTGTTATGCAATTGTACTTGTGTTACATATAGTATTTATTTTGCAATGTTACTTACAAGGTGCAGCAATATGAAAAGACTGCTGTCAAGGGGCCCTATTCCTGAGAAGACTGAACTTTTATTTGAAAAATAGTTGGTGTATTCACTTTTTATTAATTAAAAAGCATGTTGAATTTATAGCATTATTTCCTTTAATTCTTGAAACTTTCTTATAAAAGCAATCCATGGTGAACATTTTCCCCTTTTTTGATTCATTTGAAATTGTTATTTCTTAATGCAGACATTGTACTCAATCCCAAGCCTACTGCATAAAATATTGGTTATTGGCAAAATTATTGTTTATTCTTTCAAACTTGATTATTTGTGTTCATCCAGTAAGAGAAAGATGATATTTAGTTAAAATAACCATGATGTTTTTCTCCAAATATGCCCCTAACAAAGTATGTACATATTACATGTGCATATTATGTGTATAATATATGTGCATATCTCTAGATATAGGTTTAGATCTTGTTGTAGTTATTGATATATAGATAAATCACCCAACATGGTGTACTGTATAAAGATCACTCATTAAAATTTCCATGATGTGTTTGTAGAAAAAATGTTTTCAATTTTTTATAATTCTTCAGAGAAAGACATAGGAATAGGCCCACCCCCTTTTTCATTTTCTACTCTTTGAGAAGGCCTCTTATTTAATTTTTATCTGTCCTTTGGTGATCCTTTTGACTTATAACTATTCAAATGGGGAGAGATGGAATATAATCACTGGAGAGGGGCTGTTAAGACCCAATAGTAATTTTGCAGACATATCAGGTTATAACTTCATCAGATGACTACTCTCATTAAATTAATTTAAAATCTGCATGGAAATCTGAGCCTGTTGTAATAAATGAGTGTTAGTACTAAATCCCTTTATTCATGTACTTATATAACATGATGTACAGAAGAATTAATGCATATTGTGTATTGGTATCTTTGTTTTTGTGGAAATATTATGCATTCAATCAAATAATCAACAACTTCTTAAAGGTTTGTGTGTTGTCTCCACCAATAAAACACAATATTCTTGAGGGAAGGAATTGTTTTTGTCTTTCTTTTTAGCTTCAGCTCATAGCAAAGTGCCAAGTACAGAGTAGTAATTTAAGAAATACTTATTGACTTGAGCTGAATCAATAAAGATTTATTAGCACTTATTGTGTCCCAGATATTGTGATAAAATATCAAAAAATCTCTACCCTCAAGAAACTTACATTCTAATAAATATAATAGATAAATTTCATGAATTGATATTAAAAAGCAGAAAATTGGGCCCAAGATTAAATAGGAGAATCAACTATATTTCATTTGCGAAATTAGAAAGGTACATTAATAACTCAAACATTTTCCCAAAAACAAAGAATAATCTTTATCATTGTTAACAATAATAATTTCCTTGGCTAAGAGCAATGGAAAAGTAGTATAAAAATAAGATGTTGGAAGATCCTTCTGGGTAAAGATGTAACCTTTATTGTTACAGAGATCACATGACCAGAGGTCTGCAGGTTTCTTTCAAGTTCAAAACCTGAGACCCTGTTTTGCAAATCACACGCACTTTTATAATTTCCTATCTGTAGCCAATGTTCTCTGTAAGATGTCTCCAAGAGGGCCCATGTACTATTTCTGGACCTCTGTGGAACTTCAAGGAGCACTCAGGGTTTTTGGTGCAACATCCAGAGCTGTGGTTTCCAGGGCAACATCCAGAACTAGAGGTTCTGGCACAAGATTTCCAGAGCTCCATGGCCTTTAGGTGACCCCCTGCCTCCTGTCTATTTTTCCTTGAATGGATTGACATAGTTATTATTAACATAGTATTTCATTTATGATTAATATAACACACTTAAAATTATTATACGAATACACATATGTTAAGGTGTGATCCATTCAGAAATAGTATATGGGCCCTCTTGGAGACATTCTAATTCCTACAATTTATTTTTATTCCCTTGTTGCTATTGCTAGCATTTCCTAAACTATGTTAAATAATATTGGTGATAATGGACATCTCGACATTTCCTTCCACTTTTTTTCTTCTCACGGTCCTTTCTTATTTTCTTTTTGACATATCCCACCTCATATGTTCAATTTCTTCTTTCCTTTACATCTCCAATTTTCAGTCCTTATAACTTCCCCTTATCCTTTCCCCTTGGCCTCCTAGTTACAAATTTTCTCATTCTAAAGATCTCTTTGCTCCTTTATTTTTAAATTCTTGTTCTATCCACCTTTTGGAAAGTACATTCCTTATCCCCCTAACTGTGCCTTTCTAATTCATTTAATAAGTTCAATAGAAAAAAATTCACCCTTGTCTTGTCCTAAGAGTTCCTTCTTTATCCCCTAACTTTACACCACTTTCCCTCATTTTTTCTTAATTTATATAATTTTCTCTTAATCTATCAGCCTCTTAAGGAGACTCTTAGTTCCTCCCTTATCTTATATCCTTTATCTCCTATTTCTCTGTATGCTAAGAAGACTTTTACTCTTCTATTTGTATATATTGTTCTCTTGTTAATCCAGAGCTGAAGAGAATAGAGTGTGGCAGTTTTTCTATTCTTTCTTCTTTTATATGGGATAATTCTACCATTTTACCTTTTCCTGGTCTATTTTATTATTTTAAGCTCATTCAATTATATTTAACTTGAACTCCAGTCTTCTATATACATATGCCATTTCCTCCACTATTATCACTTTGTTATTTGTTTCTATTTGTAAGTCTTTTAGTTTTTCCTTTAAAAATTTGGATGTTATACCCTTTGGTTCATATAGGCTTAAGCTGATAATGCTTCATTATTTATAGTAGCTTTCAACATGATATACTTTCCCTGTTTATCTCTTTTGATTATATCTGCTACCCCTGCTTTCTTTGTATCAGGTGAAAAATTGTATCTTGTGACCTAATCCCTAATTTTTACTCTATATGCATCTCTCATTTTAAAGTGTGTTTCTTGTAAAAAAACATATTGTTGCATGTAAAACCCAGTGGAATTGTGCATTGGCTATGGGAGGGGGTGAGAGGAGATGGCATATTTACTGGGGTCTGGAAACTTAGCATCTCCTTTTCCAAACTCAGGTGGAGGTATGTTTTGGGGTTTGTTGCCATAGGGGATAAGAAACATATCCGAGATTGAATGATTCTTCTTGAATCCCAGAGACCCATGTGCTCAGATACTATATTTCTCCATTGTCTACCTTGTCATCATTTTGTCAACATGGAAGAGTTATTCCTGCTCCTCTTGAGTGGGAACATGGATGGGGATACAGTACATTGAAGGACCTCTATCAATAGGTAATTAATTATTTCTAAGAATACAAAACTGAGACCTAGTATAGGATGTTACAGATCTAGTACAAAGAGTGGAATAATCTGCAATTCATGCTTGAATAATGCGAAAACTACATATTTTGTAGTTGATGTTTAACCAGTGCTAACTACTGAGAAATACAAGATTTCAGAGTATGAAAGTCCATATCTAATTATTACCCCTCATTGCCCACTGTCAGCCCATATTAAAAAACAACAATAACAACTAATAAGTTAATTCTTAAGAATTATAGAGGGATGGAGCAGAGTCAAGATAGTGACTTAGAAAAAGCAGAGGTCAAATTCTCTGTGACTTTCCTTCCACACCAAATGCAAAACAGGTGCTTTAAAGTAGAAAGCAAAATTCATCAAGACAGAGCAACAGGTCTCTCCTAATCTATTCAACCTGAAAGTTATACAGATAAAGTTGAATTCTCAGGTACAAGGGAAAGATACAACACCCCTCCCCCACCTACTGAGCTGAGACCCACAGTATGACTCTGGATGACTCTGGGAGCACAGGGCAAAAGAGGGAACCACAACAACTAAATACCCTGCTACCATCATGGGAAGCTCAGGGCTATTACCAGGTGGTTGGCAGGGAGGTGGTTGGTGGAGAGGAATAGAGAGGAGGACCATGGACAACTACCTTCAACTTCCCCATCTTCACCATCACCATCAGCCTCTGTAGCTATGGAATATTTGGCCACAGAGAACATTAATACAACAGGTCAGTTTGATCTGCCTATTCCAGTTTATCAGAGGCAGAGCAGAAAAGAAATCACTTCAGGGAAGAAATGCCCAGACTCATAGATCCAGCAAACAGAGGAACAAGCAATCAATAAGGAGGGAGAAAGAAGGGGGGAAATGCATAAAAAAGGGGGGGGAAGGAATTACAATTGATAACTTCTATTCAGGTAATGACCAAAGAACAAATGAAACAGAGGAGGACCAAGGAACATCAAGCAAAACCTCAGAAACTCCAGAAAATTGGACCCAGGCTCTGGAAGAGCTAAACAAAAAAAAAATCACAAAATAATTGAGAGGTTGAGGAAAATCGAGAAAAGCACTTAAAAGGGAAAATAGGTCATATGGAAACAGAGGAGCCTTAACTAAGAAAATAGTGTTCTAAAAGTCAGAATTGAAAAAGAGGCTCAAAAAAGATGCAAAGAAAGTAAAAGATAAAAAACTGACCCACAAAGAAAAAAGGTCAAAAGAAAACAGGAGGATCAAAAAGTTAAGGATGAAATTCAGTCTTTAAAAATTAGAATTGAACAATTAGAAGCAAATGACTTCACAAGGCAGAAAGAATCTATTAAACAAAATCAAAAGAAAAAAATTGAGGAAAAGATTAAACACCTCATTGATAAACCAATTAACCTGGAAAATAGACCTAGGAAAAAAATTTAAGAATTATAGGACTACTGGAAAATCAGGATCAAAGCAAAACTCTGGACATCACTCTACAGGAAATTATCAAAGAAAACTGCCCTTACATTCTTGAACAAGAAGATAAAGTAAAGATTGGAAGATTCTATAGATCACCTCCTGCATTACATCCCCAATTGACAACACCCAGGAATGTTATAGACAAACTCAAGAACTTCCCAACTAAGGAAAAGATATTACAAGCTACTAAAAAGAAATAATTCAGATATCATGGTACCACAGTCAGGATTACACAGGACCAGACTTTATGAACACTGAAGGACCAGAAGACATGGGATATGATATTCCATAAAGCAAGGGAATTGGGTCTACAATAAAAAATCAATTACCTGACAAATTGACTATATTCTTACAGAGGAAAGTATGGTCATTCAATAAAATAGAAGATTTCCAAGCATTCCTGAAGAAAAGACCAGATTTAAAAGAAAATTTGATGCACAAATACAGAACTGAAGAGAATCACCAAAAGTTAATTAAGAAAGAAAAAACAAAATTTAAGGTATTTATTAAGGTCAAATGATTTGTATTCCTATAAGAAAAGATGGTATTGGCAACTTTTAAAAATTGTTATTATCATCAGAGTAGCTACAAAAAGTGTACTTAGAGTGTACGGTGGTAAACTGTAGGACAGTTTGTCAAAATATTTAGATAAAAAAAGGATAATACTGAGAGAAATAAAAAGGAGATAAAATGGAGTAAATATATATTTCATAAAGAAGCACATGGGAGTGAAGGGGAAAAGATCAATACAATGGAAGGGAGGAAGAGGTTGAAGACAGGTAACACTTAAAGCTTATGCACATTAGAATTGGCTCAGAGAGGGAAGAACAGTCAGATCAATTGGGGAAGAGAATAGTATCGTGCCCTAACAAAAAGTAGAAGGGTAATAAAAGGTGGGGAAAGGAGCAATAAAAGGAAAAGAGATATTGGGAAGTCACATAAAAGGCACTATAATAAGAAGGGAATAAAAGAAGGGAGGGGGTGAGAAGGAGAGAAACATTAAAGAGGAGAAAGGGGAAGACTGATTAAGAGCAAAAAGTTGGAGAGAATGGTACAAGGGATAAGAGAAAAGGTAGAATGAAAGGAAGAAGTCAAAATGGAGGGGAATACACAGACAATAAAATTATAACTGTGAATGTGAATGGAATGAATTCACCTGTAAAAAGAAACAGATAACAGAATAGATTAAAAACTAGAATCCTATCATATGTTGTCTACAAGAAACACATTTGAGGCTGGTAGACATACACAGGCTAAAGATAAGAGGGTGGAGCAGAATTTACTGGCCTGCCACTGAGACAAAGGAGGCAGGAGTAGCAATTATGATCTCAGACAAAGCTAAAGCAAAAATAGATCTGATTAGAAGAGAAAAGTAAGATAATTAAATCTTGATGAAAGGCAGTAAAAATAATGAAGAAATATCAGTACTCTACATATATGCATTAAATGGTATATTATCCAGATTTCTAAAGGAGAAACTAAAGGAACTTAAGGAGGAAATAGATAATAAAGCCATACTAGTGGAGGACCTCAACCTTCCACTATAAGAACTAGTTAAATTATATAAATAAATAACCGAAAAAATAAATAAATAGATGAATGAATGGATGAATGAATGAATGAATAAGAAAGAAGTAAGGGAAATGAATGAAATATTAGAAAAAATGGAGCTAGTAGATATATGGAAAAAATAAATATGGATAAAAAGGAATATGTTTTCTTTTCATCAGCACATGGTACATATATGAAAATTGACCATGTAAAAACATCATAAACAAATGTAGGAAAGGAGAAATAATTAATGCAATTTTTAGACCATATTGCAATAAAATCATAATTTATAAGGGCTTATGTAAAGGTAAATTTAAAATGAACTAGAAACTAAATAATCTAATTCTTCAAAACTGATGGATCAAAGAATAAATCAAAGGAACTATTACTGATTTCATTGAAGAGAATGACAATGAGGAAACAAAATATCAAAATCTATGAGATGTACCCAAAGCAGTACTCAGGGGACAATTTATATCCCTGAGTGCATGTATCAACAGATCAGAGAGGGAAGAGGTCAATGAATTTGGTGTGCAACTTTAAAAAAGACAGCTAGAAAGAGAACAAATTAAAATTTGTCAGATAAAAATTAAATTAGAAATCATAAAAATCAAAGAAGAAATTAATAAAAATTGAAAGTAAAAGAACTATTGATTTAATGAATAAGACATGGACCTGTTAATTTTAAAAAACAAATAAAATAGATAAAGTACTGGTTAATCTAATAAAAAATAAAGAAGAAATTCAAATTAACAGTATGAAAGAGGAAAAGGGCAACCTCACCTCTAATGACGAAGAAATTAAGGTAATTATTAAGAGTTATTTTGTCCAATTATATGGCAATAAATATGACAATCTAGGTGAAATGGGTGAATATTTACAAAAATATAAAAACTGCCTAGATTCTCAATAGAGGAAATAGAATACTTGAGCAATCCCATGTCAGAAAAAAAAATTGAATAAATCATCAAGGAACTACCTAAGAAAAAATCCCCAGGGCTAAATGGATTCACAAATTAATTCTATCAAACATTTAAAGAAAAACTAATTCCAATATTCTAAAAACTATTTGACAAAATAAGCAAGAAAGAGATTTGCCAAATTTCTTTTATGACATATATGACTTTTATGGTACTGATTCCAAATTCAGACAGACCAAAAAAGAGATTAAGAAAACCACAGACAAATCTCCTTAATGAACATGGATGCAAAAATCTTAAATAAAATACAAGAAAAAATAATACAGTAAATTTTCACAAGGATTATTGACTATGACCAGGTGGGATTTATACAAGGAATGAAAGGATATTTTAATATTAGGAAAACCATCCATGTAATTGACCATATCAATTATCAAATAATACATAAAATACAACACCCATTCCTATTGAGAATACTAAACAATGTAGCAAGAAATGGGCTTTTCCAAAAAATAATAAACTGTATATATTTAAAACCATCAACAAACATCATCTGCAATGGGGAAAAGGTAGAAGCCTTCCCAATAATATTAGGAGTAAAGCAAAGATGCCCATTATCAACTCTATTATTTAACATTGTACTAGAAATGCTAGTGGTAGGAATTAAAGAAGAAAAAGAAATTGAAGGGATTAAAGTAGGCAGTGAGGAGACTAAAGTGTCACTGTTTGCAGATGATATGATAGTCAACTTAAAGAATCCTAGAAAATCAACTAAAAAGCTCATGGAATAATCAACAACTTTAGCAAAGTTGCCTGATATAAAATAAAACCTCATTAATCATCAGCATTTCTATGTATTTCCAACACAACTCAGAAGCAAGAGTTAGAAAGAGAAACTCCATTTAAAATCATGCCAGACAATATGAAATACATAGGAATCTATTTGCCAAGACAAACACAAGAATTATATAAACACAACTACAAAAAACTTTCCACAGAACTAAAACTAGATCTAAGTAATTTGAAAAACATTAATTGCTCATGGGTAGGATGAGCTAATATAATGAAAATACAATCCTACCCAAATTAATTAATTATTCATTGCCATACCTATCAAACTACCAAAAAACTTTTTTTTATAAAATTAGAAAAGTATAACAAAATTCATTTGGAAAAACAAAAGATCAAGAATATCATGGGAACTAATGGAAAAATGTGAAGGATGGAGGCCTTGCAGTAAGCAAAGTGGCACTAACTTAGAGAGAGAAGGGTAGATCAATGGAATAGACTTTGGGTAAAAGCCCTCAGAAAGATAGTGTTTGATAAACCCAAAGATCTCAGCTTTGGGGACAAGAACCCACTATATGAAAAAAAAAAAAACTGCTGTGAAAATTGGAAAACAGTATGGGAGAGATTTGGTTTAAATAACATCTCACACACAATACCAAGATAAATTCAGAATAGGTAAATGACTTAAATAAAAAGAGAGACATTATAAATGAACTAGGTGAACATAGCATACTATACCTGTCAGATCTATGGGAAAGGAAAGAATTTAAGACCAATCAAGAGATGGAGAATATTGTAAAATGTAAAATGAATAACTTGGACTACTTTAAATTAAAAAGGATTTATACAAACAAAACCAATGCAACAAAAATTAGAAGGGAAGCAAAAATTGGAGGAAAAAATAATAAAAAAAAAACCTGACAAATATTTAATTTTTCCAATTCATAAGGAGCTAAGTCAATTGTACAAAAAAATCAAGCCACTCCCCAACTGAAAAATGGTCAAGGGACATGAATAGGTAGTTTTCAGATAAAGAAATCAAAACTATCAACACATGAAAAATGTTCTAAATCTCTCATAATTAGAGAAATGCAAATCAAAACAACTCTGAAGTCCTACCTCATGCCTAGCAGATTGGCCAATATTACAATAAAGAAAAATAACAAATATTGGAGTGGTTGTGGCAAAATTGGGACACTAATGCATTGCTGGTGAAGCTATGAATTGGTCTAACCATTCTGGAAGCTGATTTGGAACTATGCCCAAAGGGCTTTAAAAGATTGCCTGCACTTTGATCCAGCCATACCCCTGCTGGATTTGTACCCCAAAGAGATAATAAAGAAAAACACTTTTATAAAAATAGTCATAGCTGCAGTCTTTGTAGTGGCAAAAAATTGAAAATGAATCCATCAATTGGGTAATGGCTGAACAAATTGTGTTATCTGATTGTGATGGAATCCTATTGTACAGAAAGGAATGATGAACTGAAAAGAACTCTAGGAAAAAATTGATACAGAACAAAGTGAGCAGAACCAGGAGAAAATGATACAAAGAAACTGAAATATTGTGGCACCATCAAATGTAATAAATTTCTTTACTAGTAGCAATGCAATGATCTAGGACAACAACAAGAGACTTATGAGAAACATCCATAGAAAGACCTGTGATCTTCAGGACAAGCAATATTGCATTGGCATTTTTATGTTTTGGTCTCTTTCTGGGCATTTTTCCTATATTATTTCTTGGAATATGGGATCTAAACTCTTTTTTATTATAACTTTCCAGGAATATGACTATTTTCATGTGTTTTCCTTGATTTATTTCCAGGTCAATTTTTTTGATGATTTTTTTGATATTTTTTTTCTATTCCTTAATTCTTTTGCTTTTATTTTATTATTTCTTAAGAAGTTGTTAGCTTCCCTTTTTTTCAATTTTAGTTCTTAATGAATTATTTTATTCTGTGAGTTCCTGGAACAATTTTCCCATTTGGGTTATCTTTTATAATTTTCTTCATTTGCTTGAATTTTTTCTAATTACTCAAATATACAAGGAGTTAAAGCAATTGTATAAAAATTCAAGCCATTCCCAATTGATAAATGGGCAAGAGACATGAATAGGCAATTTTCAGGTAAAGAAATCAAAAGTATCAATAAGTACATGAGAAAGTGTTCCAAATCTCTAATAATTAGAGAAATGCAAATGAAAACAACTCTGAGGTATCACCTCACACCTAGCAGATTGGCTAAAATGAAAGAAGGGGAGAGTAATGAATGTTGGAGGGGATGTGGCAAAATTGGGACATTAATGCATTGCTGGTGGATCTGTGAACTGATCCAGCCATTCTGGCTGGCAATTTGGAATCATGCTCAAAGGGCTATAAAAGAATGCCTGGGGGCAGCTGGGTAGCTCAGTGGATTGAGAGCCAGGCCTAGAGATGAGAGGTCCTAGGTTCAAATCCGGCCTCAGACACTTCCCAGCTGTGTGACCCTGGGCAAGTCACTTGACCCCCATTGCCTACCCTTACCACTCTTCCACCTATAAGTCAATACACAGAAGTTAAGGGTTTAAAATTAAATTAAAATAAAATAAAAAAAAAAAGAATGCCTGCCCTTTGATCCAGCCATACCATTGTTGGGTTTGTACCCCAAAGAGATCATAGATAAACAGACTTGTACGAAAATATTTATAGCTGCTTGTTTTGTGGTGGCAACAAACTGGAAAAGGAGGGTATGTCCTTCAATTGGGGAATGGCTGAACAAACTGTGGTATATGCGGGTGATGGAATACTATTGTGCTAAAAGGAATAATAAACTGGAGGAGTTCCAGGCGAACTGGAGAGACCTCCAGGAACTGATGCAGAGCGAAAGGAGTAGAGCCAGAAGAACATTGTACACAGAGACTGATATACTGTGGTAAAATCAAATGTAATGGGCTTCTGTACCAGCAGCAATGCAATGACCCAGGACACCTCTGAGGGATTTATGGTAAAGAACGCTACCTACATTCAGAGGAAGAACTGCAGGAGAGGAAACATATAAGAAAAGCAACTGCTTGAATGCATGGGTCAGGGTGGACATGATTGGGGATGTGGACTCGAAACTACCACACCAATGCAACCACCAACAATTTGGAAATAGGTCTTGATCAAGGACACATGACAAAACTAGTGGAAATGTGCATCGGCCATGGGTGGGGGGACTGCGGGGGGTGAAGGGGAAAGTAGGAGCATGAATCATGTAACCATGTTAAAAATGATTATTAATAAATGTTTAAATTCAAAAAAATATTAGTGGCCTGATCAATAGACTATTAGATTAAAGCAGAAGTCCCAGAGTTTCTAGGGTTCTAGTGGAATTTGCCTCACCTTGCATGATTTTTTTTGTGTTTATTTACTCAGCCCTCTTTAGTTCTTACAAATTTTATAATCTATAATTTCAAGTCCCCTGCTCTAACTCCATTCTGTGATTGATCTCGGATGTTCCAATCTGAGCTCCCAGGCAATTCGGCTGCTACACCTGTATTATTGGAAATTTTGGAGTTTGAACTACATTTCCCATGAACCCACTGAATTCCTGTCATTATGCAATGACATAAACAGGAGGATAAAATTGAGGGGCAGGCATTCCTCTTCCTCTTTGCTTCCTATTGTGGCATGCTGGAGCTGGGAATGGCAGGCTGCTTAAACAGCCTAAACTAGCATGGCACATGGTTTCATTTTCTACTAATTACTAATAAAACTTATAAAAACCATTATATTTTTAAAATTATCATTTTAATTTTATAATTTGGCAACCACAAAGGGAAAAAAACTCTCAATTTTTTTAAGATAGCCTAAATAAATTTAGCAAAAGACATGCTGCTGCTGATAGTACCAATTGCCTATTCCTGCCACTTCTGTTCCTGATCTTCCAACCACCTACCTGAATCTTGGAAAGTATACCCACCCCTTCTTTTTCATTGTGCACAGCAGAGAGTTTCTTCACTGCTTGTCTTGGAAGGCTGGGTGTGTTTTCTCTTAGACAATAATTAGCCTTCTAACAGGGCTTTTACCTGATGGGACTGCCCAGACTGAAAAATATATCCAATTGGGTATTCCTGTACACTATGTTCAGCAAGAAATTCTCCCTCACTATGGGAGATCCCAATGATCCATCTTTTGCTCTGACAAGAGGAACTTGAATGGATAGAGAAGGAACTTTAAAAGAGTCTGGAGGTAAAATTGGTAAGCCTCATATTCCAATGTTTTTTGAAACACTCTCCATCTTATTGTACTCTGTTACTTGTTTGCTTTATGATTTAATTTTTTGTTTTATGATTTAATTTTGTTGTTTTAAGTTCATATGTTAAAATTTTGGGGTCGTTGACCTACATTTCCCATGAACTCATTGGCTTCTTGCTGTTACACAATGACATAGACAGGAGGATAAAATTGAAGGGCAGGCATTCCTCTTTCTCTTTGATTCCTATTGTGGCATGCTGGAGCTGGGAACAAGGGACTGCTTAAACAGTCTAAACTAGCATGGCACATGGTTTCATTTTATATTGATTACTAATAAATCTTATAAAAAAGATACTATTTTTAAAGTTATCATTTTATATATTTATTTTAATTTTTACACCACTGAAAGAAGACAGCCCACTTCCCCCTGTGGCAAAAACCAGGGACTCCATTCACATGGGTATGACCACAAGCTATGGGCCTCAGTCTCTCATCAACCACTCTCACTCCTTCTTGGCTTAGCTTAGTATAGAGCAGGTGTCTAGTCTGAGTTCCTTGGGTTCCCCAAGTCCTTCCCTGGTCAGTAGTGAAACTGAGGATCTTTCACTCAAAGCCTGGAACTTTAATCTCTGAGATATTCATTCCTTTATCCCCTAGCTATGGATTAGGAGGATCTGTAGAGCTGAGGCTATACTCAATACAGCTGCCCCCAAGGACTTTCTCTTGCCTTATATAGCTCCTGAATTCAGTAGACAAGATGAGAGTGTTGGTCTTGTCCCCAGGGGCTGCTTCATTGATTCCATGCTATTTGTTCTGATCCTTCCCCCCTCCCCCACAACATCTTGCTGATTTTGTATTGTTTGTTTCTGGGTGTCTATGGTGCCCAGTGGGAATCAGACCTGGAAGTTTAGAGACTCTTTCCTCCCTGGTTGTTCCAGGCATCTGGCGACTCAGCTCAAATCCCAACTTCTGTATTTTTTGCTGTTTTTAGCACTGATTCTGTGTAGTTAATTTTTATTGTTGGGGGTGTACTAGAAGGTCAAGGAAGCTTCATACCCTATTTCACCATCTTCAGAGTGTTGTAATTTCTGGGTTTTTTAAATTGTATTTTCCTATCTAGGTTTCCATTCTTTAATAACATTCATTTATTTATGCTACTTGGTTTTGTTATCCACTTTACCCACTTCTTAAGTGAAAAGTGGAATTTTAAAGTTAGAAAAGTGAAAGAGGAAGATTCCCATCAATTTTAAGTATTCTTCCCTGAATTGCTAATAATGATATAGTCATTCATTACAACAATTTGCAGAGATAAAGGTTCATAGTATTGAGAATTTAGCTTGAAAAGAAACTTTTTTCTCTTGAGAAACTTTTAGCTTCTTTCTCCTCCACTTCCCCCCTGCCACTCCCCTCATTTGTATTATTTTCCATTTGGAATAACCTTGGTTAAGCAGAAGGCAAAAGATCATTATTGAGAACAATGATGTGAGATGACTTAAAACTTTCAATTTTTAAATTATGAACATTTCTATTTAACAACATGGAAAAAATTGCCCAGTCATTTTATTATTAATGTTTTGTTTTTTTTCTTTGAAAAACTCATGCATCATTATTAAATTCACTCAGTGAATGTTTTTCCTAACTTTATTTATTTATTTATTTGTTACTGCTCTTAATTGATTAAAATGAATGTTCCGCATAAATTTATTGCTTGAAATGGCTATCCTTTTTGATGTTTAATTTTTTCTTAATTTTATTTAATCTCAAAAATCCTATAAATGTCATATACATGGGTTTAAATGCCAACATATCATCAACATCATTTTCTTTTGCTGTTTTGGCAGCTCACAGTGTCTCATGTGCTTTGGTCTATAGAAAATATAAATAAGTAAAAAATCCTCTATTTTTTGTGTTTGTGATTACATGATCTCAAAAGTTATGTTTTGTGTAATTATTCTCTTTCAGGTATTCAAAAATTACTTGAACATTTACAAAAGCCCATGGCTTTGAAAAGTAATTTGCTGTTGACCTTTCAAATAAGAATAAGAATAGTTAACATTTTATGGTGCTTTAAGATTCAACATGTGCTTTATTTCTGTTACACATTATAATCTCTTCCATCACTTCCTAGAATATATTGTTGTAGGCCTCCTTGAAGTTGTTTTTCTTTTCTTTTTAAGCACTTTTAACTGCAATTTTGTTAATGTAAAAAAAAGGGGGAAATATGCCTCATTTTGCATTCTAATTCTATCAACTCTCTCTCTGTACAGAGAAAGTCTATTTCATCATGTGTACTTTTAACTTGTGGTTATTCCTTGTGTTGATCAGTTGCAATGTCCTTGAAAATCAATTATCTTTAAGACATTTCTATTACTTAATAATTGTTTTCCTGTTTCTGGTCACTTTATTTTATATCAGATATTAAGATGTCATTTTAGGTTTTTCTAAAAGCATCTACTTCATCATTTCTTATAATTTAATTGTATTCCATCTCATCCACATACCATAACTTATTCAGCCATTCCTGAATTGATGAGCTCACTCTCATTCTAGTCAGCACAGAAAAGAACTCCTATAAATATTTTTGAATACATATATCCCTTTCTTTAGTCTGTTTTTGATAAAAATTCGATGGTATCAGCAGACCAAAAGGTTTGCAGAGTTTAACTGCTTTGGGGGCATAGTTTCAATTGTTTTTTTCTTCCAGTATGTCTGTGACTAGTTCACAGTTCAACCAATGGCTCAAGAGTTTAGCATTTTTCATTTCCCTTTTCTTTTTAGCTTAGTCAACCTGAGAGTTACGATGTGTTGCTGCATAGTTGTTTTAATTTGAATTTCTCTAGATTTTAGGTGGTCAGTTCTAAAGTGAATTGAGTTTTCTTCCAATTCTGAGATTTCATGATGACATAATTAATTACATTATAATGATTCTAGGTACCATGAAATCCAAAATTGTCTAAGTAGCTAAATGAAACTATTGTTCATAGTTACTATGTATGTTAAGACCAAAACCTTTCCCTCTTTAGGCTCCTTTGGTGAGTTTCTTATTCCATTGTAATTTTCTCTAACTCTTGCTTGGTTTTAAAATCTTTCCTTTCCCAGAGATCTGACAAGTATACTATTCTGTGTTCACTTAACTTATTTATAGTTTCCCTCTTTATATTCAAGTCATTCACCCATTCTGAATTTATCTTGGTGTAGGGTGTGAGATGTTGATCTAAACCTAATCTCTCCCATATTGTTTTCCAGATTTCCCAGCAGTTTTTGTCAAATAGTGGGTTCATGTCCCAAAAGTTGGGCTCTTTGGGTTCATCATACACTGTCTTGCTGACATCATTAACCCCAAATCTATTCCACTGATCCTCCCTTCTATCTCTTAGCCAGTACCATATTGATTTAATGACTGCTGCTTTATAGTATAGTTTAATATCTGGTACTGCTAGGCCCCCTTCCTTCACATTTTTTTCATTATTTCCTTTGATATTCTTGATCTTTTGTTATTCCAAATGAAATTTGTTATAGTTTTTCCTAATTCAGTAAAGAAGTTTTTTGGTAATTTGATAGGTATGGCAATAAATAGGTAAATTAATTTGGGTAGGATGTTCATTTTTATTATGTTAGCTCGTCCTACCCATGAGCAATCAATGGCTTTCCAATTGTTGAGGTCCAGTTTTATTTGTTTGGAAAGTGTTTTGTAGTTGTTTTCATATAATAGCTGTGTTTGTTTTGTTAGATTGATTCCCAAGTATTTTATATTGTCTAGGGTGATTTTAAATGGTGTTTCTCTTTCTACCTCTTGCTGTTCTAATGTGTTGGAAATGTATAGAAATGCTGATGATTTCTGTGCATTTATTTTGTATCCTGCCACTTTGCTAAAGTTTTTGATTATTTCTACCAGCCTCTTAGTTGATTCTCTAGGATTTTTTAAGTATACCATCATATCATCTGCAAAGAGTGATAGCTTAGTCTCCTCATTGCCTATTTTGATACTTTCAATTTCTTTTTCTTCTCTAATTGCTATTGCTAGTGTTTCTAGTACAATGTTGAATAATAGAGGTGATAATGGGCATCCTTGTTTCACTCCTGCTCTTATTGGGAATGCTTCTAATTTATCCCCATTGCATATAATGCTTGTTGATGGTTTTAGGTATATATTGTTTATTATTTTTAGGAAGGGTCCTTCTATTCCTATACTTCTCAATGTTTTCAATAGGAATGGATGCTGTATTTTGTCAAAGGCTTTTTCAGCATCTATTGAGATAATCATGTGATTTTTGTTTGTTAGACTGTTGATATGGTCAATTATGTGGATGGTTTTCCTAATGTTGAACCATCCTTGCATTCCTGGTATAAATCCCACCTGATCATGGTGGATGACCTCCTTAATTACTTGCTGGAGTCTCTTTGCTAATATTCTATTTAAGATTTTTGCATCTATGTTCATTAGGGAGATTGGTCTATAGTTTTCTTTCTCTGTTTTTGGTCTACCTGGCTTTGAAATCAGTACCATATTTGTGTCATGAAATGAATTTGGTAGTACTCCTTCTTTGCTTATCATATCAAATAATTTGTATAGTATTGGGATTAGTTGCTCTTTGAATGTCTGATAGAATTCACTTGTGAATCCATCAGGTCGTGGTTATTTTTTCATAGGGAGTTCTTTAATGGCTTGTTCAATTTCTATTTCTGATATGGGATTATTTAGGTATTCTATTTCTTCTGCTGTTAATCTAGGCAATTTATATTTTTGTAAATATTCATCCATATCTCCTAAATTGTTATATTTGTTGCCATATAATTGGGTGAAATAGTTCTTAATGATTGCCTTAATTTCCCCTTCATTATAGGTGAGGTCTCCCTTTTCATCTCTAATATTGTCAATTTGGTTTTCTTCTTTCCTTTTTCTTATTAGATTGACTAGTACTTTGTCTATTTTATGTGTTTTTTCAAAATACCAGCTTCTAGTCTTATTTATTAATTCAATAGTTCTTTTACTTTCGATTTTATTAATTTCTCCCTTAATTTTTAGTATTTCTAATTTAGTTTTCATCTGGGGGTTTTTTATTTGTTCGCTTTCTAATTTTTTGAGTTGCATGCCCAATTCATTAATCTCTGCCCTCCTTAATTTGTTAATATATGCACTCAAGGATATAAATTTCCCCCTGACTACTGCCTTGGCTGCATCCGACAGAGTTTGGTAGGATGTTTCATCATTGTCATTCTCTTCAATGAAATTGTTGATTTTTTCTATGATTTCTTCTTTGACAATTTGGTTTTGGAGAATCATATTGTTTAATTTCCAATTGGTTTTTGACTTGCCTGTCCAGGTGCCATTACTAATTATTATTTTTATCGCATTATGATCTGAGAAGGTTACATTTATTATATCTGCTCTTTTGCATTTGTTTGCAATGATTCTATGCCCTATAACATGGTCAATCTTTGTAAATGTACCATGTGCAGCTGAAAAGAAGGTGTATTCCTTTTTGTCCCTATTTATTTTTCTCCACATATCAATTAAATCTAATTTTTCTAGGACTTCATTCATCTCTCTTACCTCTTTCTTATTTTTTTTTTTTTGGTTTGATTTATCTAGATCTGAAAGAGGAATATTTAGATCTCCCATTAGTATGGTTTTACTATCTATTTCCTTCTTTAGCTCTGCCAGTTTCTCCTTTATGAATTTGGATGCTATACCACTTGGTGCATATATATTGAGCAGTGTTATTTCCTCATTGTTTATACTGCCTTTAATCAGGATGTAATGACTTTCCCTGTCTTTTTTAATCATATGTATTTTTACTTTGGCTTTGTCAAAAATCATAATAGCCACTCCTGCCTTCTTTTTCTCATTTGATGCCCAAAAGATTTTGCTCATAACCTTAACCTTGAACTTGTGTGTGTCTACCCGCCTCATATGTGTTTCTTTTAGACAACCTATGGTAGGATTTTGGTTTCTGATCCACTCTGCTATTTGCTTCCATTTTATGAGTGAGTTCATCCCATTCACATTCAGAGTTACAATTGTTAGTTGTGTATTCACTGACCTTTTTGTATCCTCCCCTAGACCCACCCCTTCTTATTACACTATTTTCTTTTACACCAGTGGTTTTCTTTGAGCCGGTATCCCTTATCCCCTCCCTTGATAGACTTCCCTTTCTGCCCCTTCCTTTGTTGTTCCCCTCTTTTTGTTTTTTTTAAAGACCAAATGAATTCCCTCCCCCTTCTTCTCCCCTCCCTTTTTTTGCCTCCCTTTGGTTTATCCCTTCTGACTTTCTCAGTAGGGTTAGATAGAGTTTTTTATCCAGATGGATAATAAAGCTACTCTTCCTTCTCTGGGTTGATTACACTGAGAGTAAGGTTTGATTATGCTCTCTTCCTCTCCTTCTTATGATATTATTCATCCCCTCCCCTTCCCATGCCCTCTTTGTGTGTAATAGAATATCTTATTTTTCTTATTTACTCAGATTTTTCTTAGTGTCCCCTACTATTCCCCCCTCTTTCCTACCCCCATCTCTTCTTAGACCATTTAGTATCCTGTCCTCTCCCTATGAATTATTCTTCTGGTTGCTATAATAGTGAATATTATAATAGTGTATAGAGTTCACTACAGAGAATTATACATAGCATTTCTCCACCTTGTAATACAGATAATTAGATCTTATTTATGCCCTTAAAGAGTCAAGCTTAAAAGACTATGAGTTTTCTTTTTTTTCCCTCTGTTTCTTATTTACCTTTTCATCTTTCTCTTGATATTTGTGGTTGAGTGTCAAACTTTCCATTTAGTCCCGGTCTCTTTTGTGCAAAAACTTGGAATTCTTCAATTTTGTTGAATGCCCATACTTTCCCCTGAAAGTATATGGTTAGTTTCGCTGGGTAGTTGATTCGTGGCTGAAGGCCCAGCTCTCTTGCCTTTCTGAATATTGTATTCCAAGCCTTGCGGTCTTTTAGCGTTGAGGCTGCCAGAGCCTGTGTGATCCTTATTGGTGCTCCTTGATATTTGAATTGTCTCTTTCTGGCTTCTTGTAAGATTTTTTCTTTAATTTGAAAGCTCTTCAATTTCGCTATTATATTTCTGGGTGTTGACTTTTCTGGGTCCAGTGTAGAGGGTGTTCTATGGATCCTTTCAATGTCTATATTGCCCTCTTGTTGTAGAACTTCAGGGCAATTTTGCTGAATAATTTCTTTAAGTATGGAGTCCAAATTTCTATTAATTTCTGCCTTTTCTGGAATACCAATGATTCTCATGTTGTCTCTTCTAGACTGGTTTTCTTGGTCTGTCACTCTCTCTTTGAGATATTTCATGTTTCCTTCTATTTTATCAGTCTTTTGACTTTGTTTTATTTGTTCTTGTTGTCTTGAGAGATCATTGGTTTCTAAATGTTCGATTCTAGCCTTTAAGGACTGGTTTTTGGCTTTAATGTTTTGGTTTTCAGCTTTAATGTTTTGGTTTTCGGCTTTAATGTTTTGGTTTTCCTTTTCAATATGGTCATTTTTGGTCTTCAGTTGTCTTGTCTCACTTTCCAATTGCGAAATTCTGCCTTTTAAACTGTTATTTTCTTGCCAGATTTCTTCCATCTTCCTCAACATTTCATTTTTAAACTCTTCCATATCTTGTGACCTGCTTTCATTTTTTTGGGGAGGTTTGGGTTTTTGTTTTCCCTCCTCTGTTGTCTGGATTTTCTCTGTGTAGAAGTTGTCGAGTGTTCCAGAGTTTCTCTTGATAGTCTTTTTCTTCTGGACTTCCTTATTGCTGGCCATTTTTGGCCCCGCCCCTTTTCAGCTTTGTCTTTGCACTCAGGGTCTGCCTGGACCTTACAAGCTCCAGGCTCCGGTCTCCTTGTCCTCGGGGTCAGGCCTCCTGGTAGTTCCTGGTCTGCCCCTCTGCCTGAGGTTCCTTCAGCAGTCTTTGGGGCTGCTTCCTCTGCTGCACTCTGGTCTGCACCGGGTCCTCAGTGGAGGTCCAAGCCTGGGCTGGAGATCGTTATCCAAGCCTAGGGTACTGCCTTTGCCTGCTCAGAAGCTCTTAGGGCCCTGCCTTCACCTGTGCAGAAGTTAGTGAAAGTCCTTGGGCTGGAGATCTTTATTCGCACCTGAGGCGATGCCTTCAGAGCTTGGGAAAGGCCATGTTTTAGGGGCCTTTATCCTGGCCCTAGGCAGTGCCTTCACCCATGTGGAAGCTGGAGGAAAGTCCGTGCATGCCCCCAGCCACCTGGGGTCCCTTGTCTTGCTGCATACAAGTACAAGACCCGGGGCTGCCAGTGATTATCTGGTTGCCCCAGTCCTGTTTTACCACTTTTGCGTTGGCGAGTTGTGTGAGGTGTGCGGTGAGGGGGGTGGGAGAGGGGCTTCTTCCTCTCATGTTTTAGTGAGAGCTGTTTCACCCCTTTATAGCTTGGAAATGCCCCGATTCTGCGTACCTTCAATGCTGCTCCCTGTTGTGGGGCTCCTTCATTCCTCTGGACTGGTTTTTATTTCCTCTTGAGGAGTCCTGTATGCTTCGGTCAGGAGAGATCGAGCAGCTGCTCCTTACACTGCCGCCATCTTAACCCTGGAAATCTGTTTTTTACTCTACAATTTCTCTTGATCTCAGTTATCTCATTGGAAAATGAGAGCATTGCTCTTAAAGGCTTCTAAAGACTATTTCAGCTTCATGTCTATAATCCATGACTTAGATGGGAGCTGCCAATCTATTTGGTTGTAAAGGCATATAAATTGGCCCCAGTAATGGGAAGGATTAAATAAATGCTCATTTAATTTAATGTTTGTTAAATTTGGAATAAAAATAACATTCAAATGAAATGAAAAACAAAAGAATTGACTTTAAAAGGGATAAAAGGATAGGCCAGAGACTGGGAAAATAATACTTTCATTGTATTAATCTAGGGGGAAAGAAATGAAAGCCTGAAAAAGGATGATTGCAGTGTAATTTGAGAAGATAGAATGGATGTGAGAGTACTGAGAAGATAGAATCAATAGGGCTTGGCAACTAATTGAATGTTGGTGTGAGGGAGAGAAAAGAGTCAAAGGGGTAACTCCAAAGTTATAAGTCTATGTGAGTGGGAGAATAGTGGTAATATCAAAACAAGTAGAGAAATTAATGGGGAAGAAGATTATAGAAGATAATGAATATCTATCTATCTATCTATCTATCTATCTATCTATCTATCTATCTATCTATCTATCTATCTATCTATATGAGTTCTAGGTGCCAGTGAGTGGACAATCAGTAAAAATAAACCAGCAAGCATTTGTAAAAAAAAAAACAAACAAACAAACAAACAACATGATTTAGATGCTGTGGAGATAAGATTTGAGAGTTATTTATAGAACTACTCGTTCAAACAAATCCATGAGGTCACAATAGGACAGAGTGTAGAAAAGGTCAAAGAACAGAAGGTTACACATGCTTAAGCAATAAAGATAAAGATAGAAAACAATTCCTAAGACAGAACTAAAAAATCCTTATCATTTTGGTTACAATCTAAATGTATCTTGTTACAATATAAATTCTTTAGAACAGTTGATTAATATAATTAGTAAGAGTGATCAAGAGAACAGCTGACTTGGTTTACTGGGGCACTTCCCTTGAACCAGCATCCACTTAGTGATTGCTGAGAGATGTGAATTTCTGATTGATCCTCAGAAAATAGAGATATGCTAAAAAGTTGGCAACAAAGAGTCAAAGGGATGGAGGGATGGATGCTTATTGGAAAGAAACTGTTCCCCACTAAACTAAAAACCTGGTGCTGAAACAGTTTCACTTTCTGGGGTTTCTTTTCAAATGTTTTTGTTTCCTTGGATTTGAAATAGAATATTTTTGTTAGTTTTGTTTGTTTTTTAGCAAGCATCAGAAATGATCCAGTGAAGTATTTGGAGCCCACAAGTGACAATGATCAAGGAAAGATATAATTCTCAAAAAATAATGTAAAATTAAGTGGGGCAAATAAATGAGGTATTTGGGGGGATGATATGAACAGGAATGTTAGGGTGGGGAGACTGGGAGTAGGTGGCAGTAGTGTCTACTTCACTTCCACTCAGCTCCTGGAGAGAGAGAGGGTGTCTTACTCCAGGGATGCGCCAATGCCTTTACTGAGTCTTCTCGATGTAGGAAGAAATGTCTGTCTCTTCAGGCAGTTCAATGAAGTGATCCTGGACATAATTAAGGATTTTGGCATCATTTCCATCTGACAAGAATGTGATAGCCCATCAAACTGGCCTGCCCTAGTCACCCTATATAAGTAGGTCTTCTGGCATGTCATAGTTGAAGGCAATGTTTACTTGTTCAATATCTATGTCCCAGTTAAAGAGATTAGTAGCCACAAGGATACAACTCTGGAAATCCTTGAATGGCTGATACTAGGACAGAGTCTTTTCCTGCAACATCCAATGTATATCTTCCTATTGGTGTTCATGCTCCCCCCAATTAAGAGATGCTTAGTGACCACAAGTAAAAATCTTAGTCAATTTGCCTTGTAGGGGATTTTCTTTTTCGTTTGAACTAACTGCCTCATGTATATTTTCTCATTTTAAAGTTCTACTATTGCCATATTCCAAATCATCTACCATCCTACCAAAAAGGTGATGTGATTTTTCTCTCAGCTTTCAGAATAAGTAAGTTCAACTTTTCTGCAGACTTTTCAATTAAATTCCTTATGCTTCCTTCCCATTTCTTGGTTTTCTTAATACATTCACTACTTAAAGAAGGGTCTTAAATTGAAGTTTATTATGATAAACTCATTATTGGTGCTGTATTCATATAATCATTACAAAATATTCTATGGTGGTTTAGGGTTTGCAGAGTTCTTTACTTATTTTACCTGATTTAATATAACAATCTTGAGAGATTGTTGCTATCATTATCCTCATTTGATGGATGAAGAACTGAGGCTGCAAGCTTGTGACTTTCCCAAACAGTTCTTCTCTAAGTTAGGCTCCAACATCCCTGACCCCAAGTACTACCTACCTCATGTAAATTGTGCCTGGAAGCTGTTTCTATGATTTTTTTTGTGTTTAACCACTAGGTTCTTATGATGTATCTGTGAAGGGATATGTTTCCTTTTCAACTTGACCTTGCTTTGTCTTGATAACAAAACAGTTCATGATTATTCACTGTTTTACATTTTTAAAATACTTTAATTCATCACAATAATCCTATGAGGTAGGCAAAGTAGGTATTATTGTCATCATTTTGTAGATGAAGAAAGAAATTGTTAACTAAGTGAGAGAAAAATTACTTGCAAATAGTTCCATATCAGTTAAAAGCAGAATAGAGATTTGAACTCAGTTCTTCTGATTTTTTAATCCATTGATCTTTTATAGAACAATAAATGGAGAACTAGAAGGAATATTGGAACACATCTATTATACTATTCCCATTAAAATAGATAAATGATAGAGCCATATTTAAAATCTGGTTCTCTTAATCAAAATCAATCATACTCTCCCTGTTGCACATTTCTTCTTTCTATGTTGTTGTCCCTTTTATTTATCATTTGATTAATCTGAGAAGCATATTTTTATTTCTGTTTACATTACCCAACCTAATTTTATGTCAGTCACAAAATGTTCATCATAGGGATTTTTTGTTATAATATGGATAATTGATTATTTTTTTAAAATCATTATAGTGAATCACTACTTTACATTACTGTGCCTGGAAACTGGTTGTTATTTTATAACTAGAATTTATGTTCCTTACCCAGGGCTCAGCATAAATGTCTCTAAATATTATCAACAATATGTCATTAAAAGCAACAATACAGCAACTGCAAGTCTATATAATCTCTTAAATGGTAAAATGAATCCCCAAGTCTAATAAAATGAGAGTAAAGAGGCAGTACTCATTGATTAAACAAGGAAAATGGATTGTCCTTTAAAGTATACATACAACACATGAAACATAACTCTATTGTGTCATAAATTTGAATTCAAAGTAATATTCCAAATATAATAAGTATTAAACATCTAATTAACAGTAATTTTGCCTGCTGCCTTGCAATTTAGAAGAGCTTTGGGGAGATGAGGTAGATGGCCTGGTCTTTAAAAAAAGAAAAGCTGCTGCCCAGGGAAGTTTGAATTGATGCCTTCTTTTTCCCACAGTAAATTTCCTAGTCGAATGTAGACACATAAAATGATTTCATTAATCTGAAAGCTTTGTCTCAGCTAAGAATTATTCTTTAAATGAAAAAATAACTAATTTTTGCAGCATCTAAACATTTAAATTCTTACCAAATTAGTTAATTTTAATTGTTGTTAAAATTTCTCTTTGCTCTTCCTACTCTCCACTGTAAAAGGGGGGTATTTAGGAGGATTGGGGTGTAGTTGTGGACCAGCTAATAAAGTATAGAGGTCCCCTCCTCCCTTATAGCCACCCATATTTACTGAGGGATTAAAATGCTAATCCTTTGGGAAATGGAGGATCTGGGAAGTGTGTGCCACAGTCGAGGGGTTGAAGGAATGGTTTCCCCTCCAGGAGAAGTGAGTGATACCCCGATTTGATGGTGGTGCCAGTCAGGGTACACAGAAACTTCCCCCTTCTCCCAACAGGTGGTCAGGCTCAAAATGGAGATTGGTTTGCCAGTGGTACAGCACTCCCTCCATCAAATCTCTCTCCAATAGAAACCAAATGCAGTTTTGATCTTGAAGGTACTTGGGTGTTTAATGAGGAACAATCAGGCAATGGGCTGAAGGTAGGGTATCCACAGGATAGGGGGTGCAGGTAATCCCTATGCCAAGGTCCTTTACAATGGCAGGTACCCACCAATGACTCAGACCCAAGAAGGTGAGACAAGGTGTCCCGTGACCACTGCTTCACTTTCCCGAACCCCACTAATGATATTCCTATAATCGATGTTTACTCTAAGTCCAGAGGGATACAGTTGAGTAAAGTACAAGGAAAATGGGGTTCAGGAATCTGCTTCCCAAGGGACATCCAATAATCCCAAACCCAGTTGAACTCAATGTTGTGTGTGAAAGTTGAGAAGACAAGATATCACAGGTGCAGGTTTCCTATGTAAGTCAGGAAAAATTCAGTGGCCACTTCAGGGAATCACAGAGCCAGCCCTCCCCACCTTTCTCTCTGGCTCCAAATCCCACTAAAGCCACCTTTGGTCAGGGTTTTCCTTCCAAGAAGTCTCTGCTCTTCAAACGGTCACTTGGTTTTTCTTGCTTCAACATTCTATGACAGTTTGTCCAAAAATGTCAGAGCTTGCTTCATTCTTACAGCACTCTGTTATCAAAAGGTTTTCTTTTTAATTAATTAGTTAATTAATAATTTTAAATAATCTAATAACATGTAATAACAAATTTCCACACAAGTTTTCCTATGTTATATAATAAAAACATATCTCCCTCACTCCCTTCCTTTTCTCCTCCCAGGGAAAGCAGGCAATTTGATCTGGGTTATACATGTATTATCATGCAAATATATTTCCATATTGTTTATTTATGTAAATGAGTAATATTATAAAACCAAAACTCCAAAACGTAAGCTCAAATAAACAAATGATAAATCATATGTTTTCATCTGCATTCTTACTCCAAAAGATCTTTCTCTGGAGATGGATAAGTCGTCTTTGTCCTAAACCCCTCAGAATTGTCCTGCATCATTGCAATCCTAATAATAACTAAATCCATCACAGCCAATCATTCCACAATATTGCTGTTACTGAATACAATGATTTCCTGGTTCTGCTTATTTTACTCTTCATCAGTACATGAAGGTCTTTCCAGCTCTTTCTGAAATTATTCTTTACAGCACAATAGAATTCCATCACCATCATATACCACAATTTGTTCAGCCATTCCCTAACTAATGGACATCCCTTAACTTTCCAATTATTTGCCAACCCAAAAAGAGTAGCTATAAACATTTTTGTACAAGTAGGTCCTTTCTCTTCTATTATGATCTCTTTGGGATACAGGCCTAATAGTAGTATTACTAGATCAAAGGGTATGCATTGGTTTATATCCCTCTGGGCATAATTCCAAATTGCCCTCCAGAATGGTGTTGGGCACTTCACAACTCAACCAGCAATGCATTAGTTTTACAATTAAATGTTAATGTTAAGGCAGCAATGAAATACAAAATGGTAACCTCATGAAGGTGCCTAGAATGCAACTTTTTCTTAATGATGGTTTGTTGATAAGTGGGGATGGTTATGGTTTGACTGCATAGTTAAAGATTTGAAGCCTTATCTTAAATCAATAATCTTGTGAAAAGTTTATAGCCTCTCTTCCATCACTGATATGCATCAAATGCATAAACCACTGCTTTCAGACATATATAAAATTATTTATGGAATCTGTACAAATTAGAATACAAGATTGAAAAATAAAATATAGGTGTTTATTAGGCAACACCAAGAAAATGAAGTGTTTTATCTGAAGTCAAGAAAAGTTAAAAATGACAGTAATACCTAAATTAATAATATTAACAATTTTACATTATTTTTTATTTTAATTTATTTATTAATTTTTGACATTCCTTTCCTTTTAAATTTTGAGTCCCAAATTCTCCCCCTCACTCACACCCAATAAGAAGCCAAGCAATATGATATCTTCCATGGCTTTTTCTTCCATTTATTCTTCTCTTTCTATTTCTCCTCTCTTTCCACAAAAGTCTATCCTGCTCCTACCCCCTGCCTTAATCAATTCTCCCTTTTATCACTTCCCCCACCTATTTTTTCTTTTGCCTTTTCCCTCCTAATCTGATATTGGTTAAGTCACTCTAACTGAGTGTGTATGTGTGTGTGTGTGTGTGTGTGTGTGTGTTTCCCATCTTTGAACCAATTCTGATGAGAATGTGGTTCAAGCATTCCCTGCCTCCTCCCCATTTTTTCCTCTAAAGTAAGAGCTCTTTTGTGCCTCTTTTATGTGAGAAAACATTCTCCATTCTATCTCTCCCATTCTCCTTTTCACCAGTGTATCTTTCTTTTTCATTCCATTTTTTTGGGAGATAATTTCAACATAATTGATTTACATCCATGCCCTCAGTTTGTATAAATTCCTTTTGACTCCCCTATAATGATAATATTCTTAGGAGGTAACATGTATCATTTTCCCATGTAAGAATATAAACAGTTTAATATTATTAAGTCCTTATGATGGATTACTCTTTCATTTTTATTTTCTTATGCTTCTCTTGATTCTTCTTTTTGAATGTCAAATTTTCTATGCCTCTCTGTTCTTTTCACTATAATTCCTGGAAAGTCATATATTTCATTAAGTATCTATTTTTTCCAGAAAGAATTGCACTTAGTTTTCCTGAGTATGTTACTCTTGCTTATAATCCTAGCTCCTTTGCCTTCCTATATATCATATTCCAAGCCCTTTGCATCTTTAATGCTAAAGCCACTAAACTTTATGTGATCTTCACTATGGGTACACAATATTTTAGTTTTTTTTTTCTTTCTGAATGCATGATGCATTTTCTATTTTCTATTGGGAGCTCTAGAATTTGGCTATAATATTCCTGGGAATTTTCATTTTGGAATCTCTTTCAGGCAGTGACCAGTGATTGTTTCAATTGCTGTTTTCCCCTTCTGAAACTTAGATATCAGGACTGTTAATGCTGATAATTTCTTTAAATTTGAATTATAAGCTCCTTATTTGGTTGTGGCTTTCAGGTAGTCCAATATTTCTTAAATTATCTCTCCTGGCATTATTTTTTGAGTCATATGTTTTTCCAGTTAGATATTTCACTTTTCCCCATTTATCCTTATTCTTTTGATTTTGTTTTATTGTTTCTTGATGTCTCATGGAATCATTAACTTCAACTTGCTCAATTCTAATTTTTAAGAAATTATTTTCTTGAATGAGATTTAGTACTGTTTTTCCCATTTGGTCATTCCCATTCTTTTTTAATAGGTATTATTTTTTCAGTATATTCTGTGCCTCTTTTACTAAAGTGTTGAATCTCTTTTCATAATTTTATGGCATCACTATTATTTTCCCGATCCCCAACATTTATTTTACCTGTTATCTTTTTCTTTAATACTTTCAAAGATTTTATTGTGTTTACATCCAATTAGCATTTATCTTTGAATCTTTTTTTAGCTATTTTCATTTTGTTGTCTTCTTTTGGATTTATGTCATGATCTTTTTAGTGTTGTTTTCAGTTCATTTTCCGACTTCATTTCTTAACTTTGAGCTTTAATTTACCTGGAAGTGGGGAAAACTGTCCCAAGTGTCAGGATTTTCCATACTGATATTTTACAAGCTTATTCTACAAGTTTTCAGTGCTTTAAAGGTGGTGTGATCTTGAGAGAAGTTTGGTAATTAATCTCCTGGTTTGCACTCCAGTTTTAGGCAGGAAGGGTCCCTGGTCCCCTACAGCTACAAAAAGTAGAACTTTCTTTGCTTTGGAACTGTGAACAATGCCCCTGTACTCTTGTGACTAATCTCAGTGTTGTTCTCTGCCTTGGAACTGTGATCCAGAATTGTACATGGATAATAGAGCTGCCAATCAGTGCAAGCTATATCCAATGCCAAAAATAAATGCATTATAAACTCTTTATGACCAGCTGTATGATTCCATTGCCATCTCTGGACAGAGAGTTCTGAAAACTGCTGCTGATACTGTGGCCATTGTTGCCAAATGATGGGTGGGTTCAAGTAGGTCTCTACCCTTTGTGTGTTGTAGACTTCTCCTGATGACCTCTTAGGAAAGAATAATGTCTTACCTTGACCTATTGTTGGCTCTTCTGCTCCAGAATTTGAGTTGAAGTGTTATTTTAAAGTCGTTTGGAGAGGAATTTTCAGAAGGTACAATCTGGTGGCCTTAACTAACATGATACTTACCTTCCCATACTCACTTCATGGAAAACTGGATAGACCTTTAATTTACTTTTCATCTGTAATTTTGGCTGAAGTATACCTTGATTTTGAAAGTACAAAAGTTGCTACCTATTGGTTAATCCAGGAAAAAACAGGCTTCACGCCTCTGTTCTATAAGAATTGAAGACCATACTAATAAAACCTCCAGTTCTGAGTGATTTATAGGCAAAGAATATTCGAATTCAAGGCAAGGAGATTTTAATCTGTCAGCTTAGCCATTTCAATCAGAGAGAACACTTTTTTTGACTTTTTTTAAAAAATTAAGTTAGAAGTTAGAAGGGATATTTAAGATCATCTAATGACACATATTTAAAATTGAGGAGGAAGCTGTCCTAGACAGGTGAAAGTATATTCTCATGATCAGAAAATAGAATTGGAACTAGAGTGTATGTCTTCTTTCATAATTCATAGATCAAACTAGAAAAGACTATGAATCCATCTCTATTTCACAGATGAAGAAACTGAGGCTAAGTGACTTCCTCAAAGTCACAAAGCTAGGAAGAACAAGAGAAAGGATGCTTTATCATTCTAGAAATACATGAAAATATAGAAACAAACAAACAAACAAAAAAGACACCTTCATCTTTGTAATCTGGTATCTTTTGGAAGAACCTTGTTCCTAGAATCTTATCATGAGATGAGATATCTACTGTTGTTCTCCCCTTCTCTTTCTGTTTCTCTCATCCAACTTTTAATGAAGAATATCTACTCTAAAATTAGGTAGCAATATAATGCAGTAGCTAGAGTGTTTCCCTGGAATCAGGAATACCCCACTTCCTATATTATCTCAGACACTTATTAGTCATGTAAATCTAGATAAGTCATTTAATCTCCATCATCTTCAGTTTCTTCATTACTAAAATGGGGATAGTAATAGCTACAAGGGTAGTTTTGAGAATAAAATGAAATAACCTTAACACATTATATGAATGCTGCTACTGTAGCTGCTTCTAATGGTTATGATGATGGCAGTGATGATAAGGATGATGATGATCTATGTTAGTGCAGGGAGTAACCATGCAAAAAAAAGTCACAGATCCTTTAAATATTGAAGCATTTCATTAATTTAGTTAGTTGCTTATTATAAAAATAGGAATCATTTTTAGCACACTTGAAAATTCAAGCTCTTCAAAAATTTTTTATCATTTCCTATACAGCAAAGTTTTGTCTTAGATATTACTGTGTAATTGAAATCATTTATCATTTTGGCACATTTTTGTCACAAAAAAGCTGATTAATCAAACCTTAATAAGAAACCTCTTTAACTGCAAAGTAGCAGTGATATTTTGTCAGTGTAGCTACTGTTCATTCCGAATTCCAAATTGCTCTATGTCAATGATTCTGTCCTCCATTTTGCATAGCAGAAATGATTTTACACTATCCCCTCCAAAGATAGAGAATGCAATTTTGTCAAAACTCAGTAGATGATCTTCTTAGTTATTTTGTCCACATACTTTGGTGATGAGCATCACTGAAGAAAGAAAGGTTGTCCATCCAACAATAGACAGTCCACTTCTGGACTTTTCTTAAAGCTTTTTTTTAACTCAGTAGGACTTCTTACAATTTAAAAAAAACCTCTAAAAAGTTTTTTTTTCATTTTTTTTTGTTGGGAGGAGGATTGAGGGCTTTGTAGGCTTGGCAACGCCTGCCATTGGAAGGCTGAAGTCTGAAGATATTGGGGTTAATGAGTTCTGAGGCCAAAGCTAAATAAGTGTACACATGAAGTCCTAAATCAGTGTGGGAAAGTTTCAGGAGTTCAGAATGCCTAAGGATGTTTTTACTAAGCCAGGTCGGAAACAGAGAGTTCAAAGTTCCCATGACTATCAGTAGTAGGATTTGCCTGTAAGTGGCAACTGCAATCCAATGTTAGGTCAAATGGGGAGATCCAATAAAAATAAATAAACAAATAATTAGATACATAAATAATAAAATGAATAATGAAACTTTAATATGTGAAGGTTATCTCCATGTCCCAATGAAGTAAAAAGAGAAGCACAACTTCAGATAGTTTCTATTAAAAATAAAATCTAAACTAAAATCAACCATCCCACCAAGTTTTAATGTTTTGTTTTATCCTTCTTGATTATTCTTTGTCCCTTCCCTATTCCCACTGATGAGGAAGAAAATTCTCAGTGAGGAACTTCCTTTATGAAGGCAGATCAATGTTTACTTGTCCCATCATTAAGCCATATGTGTCAGATATAGAACTTGAACTGAGAAATTGTTGATAATTCTTTATCAACTATGGCCATGATGCTTCTCTTAAAAATGTATCATCTATTTTTCCCAACTTCTCTTTCTTTAAAGAGAATCAATAATATCAAAGTTAGGTTAAAATAGTTTTTATTTTAACTTAGAATTTCAAGATGGACAAATTTAAAATCTTTTATTATATCTTTTATTTAATTTTCAGGATAATACTCAATACTTAATCAACTTTGTTGATATTTTAAAATATATTATGAGCTTCTATGTTTTCTGAATCACTTTGAATTTATTAATTCCTGAAATATTTATTTTTGTTGTAACTTGTCCCCCCATAAGTGTTTTTTCCCTTATTAAAACATTAACTCATCTTTTTTTTTTCTTTTTCATTCTTTTTTATTTAAGTATTTTTTCCATGTTTGCATGATTCATGCTCTTTCCATGCCCTTTTTCCCTCCCCCACAGCTGACAAGCAATTCCACTGGATTATACATGTATTATGATTCAATACTTATTTCCAAATTATTCATTTTTGCATTAATCTTTTAAAAACCAAAACCCCATATCCAATACCCATATAAACAAGTGAAAAATCAAATAATTTTCTTCTGTGCTTCAAACTGTTTATTACTCTATATCTCATTTTCCCCTTTTGATCCTGCTCTATTTCCTTTCACTACATTACTCCTCACCAGTGTTTTGTTTTTTATTACTTATCCCTCACTTTCCCCTCCCTCCAGGATTATTCCCCTTCTACTTCATGTAGTTAAATATAATTCTAAACTTCAGTGATTATAGTTGTTTTTCCCTTTCTGAACAAGTTACAATGAGAGTAAAGTTTAAGCATTGCCTATCACTACCCTTATCCTCTCCTTTCCATAATGGTTTTTACGCCTTTTTATGCTATATAATTTTCCCCATTATGTCTCTCCCTTTCATTTTCTCTCATTGCAATCCTTTTTTCAACCCCTTGATTTTTTTACATATCATATCATTTACAGCATTTCATATCATTGCATTTACATACATATCATATCATTATACATCATTGTAAACATCATATCATCATAATCAACTTACTCTCCCTCCCTCTTTCTACATATATTTCTTCTATCTGCCCTGTTACTAAGCAATTTTTGAGAATTACAAATATCCTCTTTCCATGTAGAGATACATACAATTCAACTTTAACGACTCCCTTAATTTTTCTCTTTCTTCTTTACTGTTTTAGGCTTCTTATGGATCTTGGGTTTGGACTTCACATTTTTTTTAGGTCTGACTTATTTCTCAAGAATACTTGGAAATCTTCTATCTTATTGAACATCCATTTTTCCCCCTGAAAGAATATACTCAGTTTTGCTGGATAGATGGCTTTCAGTGGTTGGCTCTCATTTATTCTTACAGTTTTAAAACCAGATCTTTCACCTTTCTGAATATCATATCCCATGCCTTTTTATCCTTTAGCCTAGGTCCTGTGTGATCCTGATTATAGCTCCATGGTAATTGAAATATTTCTTTCTACTTGCTTTCAGTATTTTTTCCTTGTCTTCGATGCTCTTGAATTTGTTTGTTATATTCCTAGAAGTTGTCATTTGAGGTTTTCTCTTTAGAGGTAGTCTATAAATTCTTTCCATTTCCATTTTATTTTCTTTTTCAAGGAAATCTGAGCAGTTTATTTTGATAATTTATTGTATTATTATGTGCAAGATGTTTTTTGATCATGGTTTACAGGTAGTCCAAAATTTTTTTAAATTGTCTCTCTCCTAGATCTATTTTCCAGATCAGTTGGTTTTTTAATTAGCAAAATAATGTTTTCTTCTGTTTTTTTTTCATTCTTTTAATTTTGTTTTATTGTTTCTTGATTTCTCATGGAATCATTCATTTCTAGCTGCTCAGTTCTAATTTTTAAGCCCTAATTTTCTTTCATCAGTTTTTGGGTCTCCTTTTTCATTCCTTTCATTTCTCTTCCTCATTTTTCCTCTTCCTCTCAATTGTTTTTTTGAAGACTTTTTTGAGCTCTTCCAGGATCTGTGTTCAATCCATATTTTTCTTTTGGATTTTGCATGTGTTTGCTTTGCTTTCACTGTCCCCTTCAATGTACCTTGATTTTTGTCTCCATAAAAATTCTTTAGATTTAGGTGCTTTTTTGTTTTTGCTTATTTTTCCCTACCTTTTTACAGGTAGACTCTGTTTCCTGGGAAGTTAAACCTCAGTCTTTCCCTGATGCTACCTTTAGCTTATTTTCTAGGTTTCTGCCAATTTTAGTTCTTTGGAGATGGCCTCCTCCTACTGCTAATTCAATTGCTGCTTGAGATGCTGATAGCTTGAAGGCTTGCCTCAGGCTCAAGCATAAGCTTTTGCTCTCACTCTGAACTTGATCAGGTTAGAGATTGCTCAAATTCTAGCCCCAGGCTTAGGCACAAGTTTTTGTCACTGTGTACTTGATCTAATCAGGCACACCGTTGATTGCCCTCTCCTGGAATTCCACCCTGAATCCATGGCAAAAAGATCTAGACCCCTCTCTAGGGTCAATCAACTATCCCAAACTGTGATCTCTGTCCTCACCACAGGCCCAAAATGGGACTCCTGAGTTTTCTCTGACCCCGCAGAGATCAGCCCACTTCATAACAGGATGATCTAGTCTGAGATTCCAGAGTTCACCACAGGTTTGAAACGTTTAGGGATTTGGGTTGGCTTGGAACTCTATTTGTCCAGGCAGGGTCTCAGAGTCTCAGTGTTGGATTGGGATTACTTTCTGGACCTGGGAAGGTAGATGTGTGATGGAGGGATGTGGCTTGTCTTTCAGTCCTTGCTATAGTTTTGCTGATTATGCTCCCCTCTTGCCCCACTATCCCAAATATTCTCTGCCTACATTTTAAGTTTTTCTTTTTTTCAAAGTTGTTTTTCTCTGTCTCATTGTTGGTTCTTTCACTCCTGTATTCCTTTTGTGGCATTATTTTAATATTGCTCGGAGGATATTCTCATGGTGACGTTGAGCTTCTCTTCTCCTCTCCCTGATCTTATTTCCAACCTCGGAAGTCTCACCGTTTTTCTCAAAGAAACTGTTGGGACAGAAATGAATTTTAGAGTACATTAAAATCATCAAGCTTTTTTTCACATATTTACTGTACTCATCTTTTCTCCACAAATGGTCTAACATTTTTAAAAATTGCATTGTTTTTCTATACCCGAGCTATGTATAAAATTTGTTAAATTCTACTTCTAAGATCATTTCCCACTTAATATACAATGGGATGTTACTGACTGCACACCGGGAATCACTGCATGGGAAGAAATATATAAAATTAACATAGACAATGTATTTTCCCAACAACACACTGTCTAAGTAGACAGAGATATTATTTGGAACCTATTTCACATTGTGAAAGGATTATATTTTGCATTAACAAATTATGATAGTAGTTTCCCCCTTCTACTCTTTCCCGATACACAGCAGTAGGTCAGAGATTGTTCTTTAGTCTTCACATCAAAAGGAATATTATGCAGAACAAGTAAGCTTCCATTTTCAGCTTTCCTTAGAATAACTTCTATGATCTATCTTTTTCGGGTAAACCATACAATGCAAATTGCCTTGTACTATATTTTAAAAACTATATTGTAAAAGGAAATATATGTATATATATGGTATAGAAGACTAGAAAATACCTTTGAGAATTCATTTTTAATTGCTTAGTAAGCAACGTAGCATGCAAATATTCATTTCAATGTTGCTAACAGTCAAAATGATAGAATTTTTCCAGACAATATGAATGTTCCACTCTGGGAGTTAGTTTCAGGGAAGATTAAAAAGAGTTAGATTTCCAAACCCTAGCTATTGTTCATCCAACCACATTATATTTCTTCTTAAATTGCTTTCTATTCATAGACTCATAGATTTAGAGCTAAAATATACCTCACAGGCCACTGAATCCAACCTCTCATTTTATAGATGAGGGAATGGAAGCTCATAGAGTTTAAATGAATTGGCCAAGTTGTCAAACAAAGGAGAACAGAGATTTGAACTCTTAAGTTCATTAATTAAGTTATTTCCAATATACTAAATTGCTTCTATCAATGGTGGCTCTTTTTTTTTTGCTAGTATAATATGTCTACTATCTTTAAGTCATTTTTGGGTAAGAAAAGAGGTGTGATTTGGTGCAATAGAATGGTAGATTTGGATTCAGAAAGAACTAGATTTCAATATTCTTTCTGTTACTTATTAGCTTTGTGATCATAGATAAGAATGTATATTATAAACTGTATACTATTTTCATGAGTAGAGGGAATCTCCTCACTTGAACGTATTAAGGTATTGGGTATGCTAAGATGAAAGGGTAAGAAATGATAGGGACAGAAGAAAGGAAAAAAAGAAGCAAATTGTACGTTTCTCCAAAACAGAGAGATACCGTTTTGAAAAATACAGTTTTGGAGTGGGGCAATGACCAATGAAATGCACAACATAATCTTGAGCATATAAAAAGTAATCAAAGAATGCTCTCTTAGATTGCAGAGAAGAAGAATGGAGAATAATTCAAAGGAATTTTATGCAAAAGCAAAGCAGAAGGGAATACCTAGACATCCTGACAAGCAAATGAACTCCAGAGGCAAGAGTAGTAAAAAAATGCTAAAAGACAAATGTGCTGACAGTAGTAGGCTACTCAGGCATCATGTCACCTTAATAGATTGACAGATAGAGTTAATTTCTTTATTAGCTAATAATTTCCCTTGCTATAGAGGCAGCATGTAATTCCAAAGGAGATTTAAAATTGATAGAGTAAGTAGACTATCTGTAGCCCTTATGTAATAGAAAGTTACTAATCTGTGCCAAGTATGTAACCTGATTTTTGGTCTCTAAAACCTGCCCCATTGGCCAACTATGTATATGCTCCCTTCAAAAGAAGGGAGAAAAATTATTCCACTATTCTTTTACATATTTGAGATTATGCTATCATGAGAATAGTTGCAGCATTAGAGTCATAGATTCAAGTCCAGATCCTTAACTGTGGCATGATCCTGTGGAAGTAATTTAATTAATCTCACTGAGCATTGGATTTCTTATCCATTAAGTAATGAAGGGAGGAGGAAGAGGGATAATTGCAGTGTTTATCTTCCAACATTGCTGTAAGCCAACTGTTTTGCAAGTCCCATAGCTCTTTAGACATGTGAGGTGTTTTCATACTCTGTATCTTAAATTACAAACTTATAGAGTTCTCTTGAGTCTCTAGTCAAGAGCAAGGCATCATTTGTTAGAGTGGGAGGTTTGGATAGGACTGACTAGGAATATCAACGAAATAGACTGAATTTGTCTTCTTAGATTGGCTCTTTGTTAAAGAAGTATAGAAGATAGCATGTATATGTACATATACCACTTCATGCATAGCTTTATTTTCATTATCATGTTTTTAAAAGAAAGTTAGTTGTATTTGCTATTCCTTACCCTATTCTGTCAATCATAATCAAGTTTCAATCAAACCCTAATTGTGCACGTCTATTGTATGTGTGTTATTGGAAATTTTGTGGTCTCTGAACTATATTTCCCATGAGCCCACTGGCTTCCTGTGGAAATTTTAGGGTCCTTGAACTACATTTCTGTAATGCAGGTCAGGGCAATCATAGGAGCTAACATAACATAACATAACATAACATAACATAACATAAAATAACATAACATAACATAACATAACATAATAAACATAACATTTCTCATGAGTTCACTGGCTTCCTGTCATTAGATGATGATGTAGACAGTTACGTGATGACGCAGACAGGAGGATAAAATTGAGTGGCTGGTATTGTACTTCCTCTTTGCTCTCTTTTGTTCCTGATCCAGCATGGTGGTGGCAGGTAAAGCTGGGCCTTTTAAACCGACTTAGCTAGCATGGCACATGGTTTCATTTTCTAATGGCTACTAACAAATCTATAAAAACCATAATATTTTTAAAGTTATCCTTTTTATATTCATTTTATTTCTTACATGTAGCTGCAAAGCATTACTTCCTGGTTTTAATACACATATATGCATAAAACAAGTGGATATATGAAACACATATGTTTGTGTGTACACACTCACAAATTCAATCTTAGAGAGAGACAAGTTACAATTAGGAACAAACACAGAACATGATAGATTTATGTCCTTGACTGCAAGCTGGCCTCTGTATCAGAAAGACATGAGTTCCAATTCTGGCCTCACACACTCTGGGCAAGTCATTTAATACAGTTTGCTTTGACCATTCCCTTCTGTCTTAGATATGTTACTAAGAAAGTAAGAATTTGAAATGAAAGGGAGACATCTGGTCAGGTTACTCATCTGATATTTACTGGTAGTGTGAACCTGGACAAACAATTTAACTTCTCACTTAACCACCAAGGAAACTATTAAGACTATAAAATTCTCAGGATCTGCATTGTGACAAGGGTTTCCTTACTTTAGTTCCTAATATTGTTGAAATCATAGGTTTGATTAAAAAATGAAAAAAAAGGATTGATTTGGGGTTCCCGGTTAAGATGGTGGCAGAGTAAAAAGCAGCTGCTTGACTTCTCCAAACCCACGCATATAGGACTCCTCAAGAAGACATAAAAATAAATCCAGAGGAAAGAAGGGACCCCACAACAGGGCGCAGCATCAGAGGTACGTGGAAATGGGGCATTTCCATGCTATAAAGGGGTGAAAAAGCTCCCACGAAAACACAAGCGGAGCAACCCCCTCCCCCGCCCCACACCACCTACTGTGCCAAAGCCAGTGCACGGGAGTCAGAGCAGGTTTGGGGCACCCATCGGGTCATTGGCAGCTCACCAGAGGTTGTTCCTGGGAGCAGCAAGACTTGGGACCCCCAGGGAGGCTGAGGAATTCACGGACTCTGAGTGCAGACCCTGAGCCCAGACCCTGAGCCCAGGCACAGGCGAAGGGGCTGACACAGGTGCGGCTGAGGCACGGATTAAAGCACGGACTGGGGTGCGGAGGAAGGGGCTGATCCTGAGTGCAGGAGCGGACCTTGAGTGGGGACCCAGTACAGAGAGGTGCTTGACTGTGGAAGCAGCTCCCTGAGACTGTTAAAGGAGCTTCAGGCAATACAACGAGAAAGGAGACCACCAGGAGGCTTGTCCCAAAACAACTATACCTGAGACCTCAGGAATCTCTAAAGAGCCACAAACAGATCCTGGGCATGAGCATAAAGCTGAGAGGGAACTCAGCTTGATATGACAAGCCAGAATCATCAGGAAAACCAGAAGAGAAAGATGAAGAAGAAAAACCTTTAACACTTGACAACTTTTACACAGAAAAAATCCAGACAACAGAGGAAACAGTAGAGGAGAACAAACAATCCAAACCTTCCCAAAACAATGAGAACGGGTCACAAGGTCTTGAAGAGTTCAGATCTGAGACCATGAGAAAGATGGAAGAGATCTGGCAAGAAAATAACAGTTTAAAAGGCAGAATTTCACAATCGGAAAGTAGAGCAAGTAAATAAAAAACCAGAAATGACCAGATTGAAAAGGAAAACCAAAAGATTGTAGCCGAAATCCAGTCTCTAAAGGCTAGAATTGAGCAATTAGAAAAAGATGGCCCCAAATCAAAAGAATTAATAAGCAAATTGGAGACCAAAACCAAACAGCTGGAAAACAGGTCAGACCAAACTGAAAAGGAAAATCAAAAGCTTATAGCAGAAAACCAATCTCTAAAGACAAGAATTGGGCAAGTAGAAGCCAATGATATATCAAGACAGCAAGATCAAATAAAACAAAGTCAAAGACAGATAAAATAGAAGGAAACTTGAACTATCTCAATAAGAAACTGATAGATCAAGAAAACCGGTCTAGAAGAGACAAACTGAAAATCATTGGTCTTCCTGAAAAACAAGAAATTAATAGAAATTTGGACTCCATACTAAAAGAAATTATTCAGCAAAATTGCCCTGAAGTTCTACAACAAGAGGGCAATATAGACATTGAAAGGATCCATAGATCACCTTCTACACTAGACAATGAGAAGAGAACCACAAGAAATATAATAACTAAATTTAAGAGCTTCCAACTAAAAGAAAAAATATTACAAGAAGCCAGAAAGAGACAATTCAGATATCAAGGAGCACCAATCAGGATCACACAGGATCTGGCAGCCTCCACACTAAAAGACCTCAAGGCTTAGAAAATGATATTCAGAAAGGCAAAAGAACTGGGTTTACAACCAAGGATCACCTACCCATCAAAACTGAATATATTCTTCCAGGGGAAAGTTTGGGCATTCAACAAGATAGAAAATTTCCAAGCATTTGCACAGAAAAGACCAGGACTAAATGGAAAGTGCGATATCCAACCACAAAAATCAAGAGAAACATTAAAAGGTAAATAAGAAACAGAAGGGAAAGTAAGAAAACTCATATTTTTTAAATTTGCCTCTTTAAGGGCTTCAATAAGATCTAATTATTGGTACTCCTATGTGGGGAAATGTTATGTATAATTCTCTGTAGTGAACTCTGTTCACAATTATAGCATTCACTATTATAATAATTAGAAGAATTATTCATAGGGAGACGTTGGAATACCAAATGGTCTAAGATAATATGGGTGGGAAGGAAAAAGGGGGATGAATAGTAGAGAACACTAAGAGAATCTTGAAGGAATAAGAAAAATAGGATATTCTATTACACACAAAGAGGGCATGGGAAGGAGAAGGGATGAATACTATTATAAGAAGGAGAGGAAGAGAGCATTAAGAGGTAATATTTACACCTTACTCTCAGTGTAATTAACCCTGAGAGGGAAGAATATTTATATCCATTGGGATATAAAACTCTATCTAACCCTACTGAGAAAGTCAGAAGGGATAAACTAAGGGGAGCAGAGGGGTGGGGAGGTGAAAAATGGGAGGGGAGAAAAAGAGGAAGGGAATTCATTAGGCCTTTAATAATAAAAAGAGGGGAATAATAAGGGAGGGGGTAGAAAGGGAAGTTAATCAGGGCAGGGGATAAGAGATACAGGTTTAAAGCAAACCACTGGTTTTAAAGTAAATAGTTTAAGAAGAAGGGATAGGAATAGGGGAGGATACGAAAATGTCAGTGAAAGCACAACTGACAATTATAACTCTGAATGTGAATGGGATGAAATCACTCATAAAACGGAAGCAAATAGCAGAGTGGATTAGAAACCAAAATCCTACCATATGTTGTCTACAAGAAACACATATGAGGTGGGTGGACATACACAAGTTTAAGGCTCAGGGCTTAAGCAAAATCTTTTGGGCGTCAAATGAGAAAAAGAAGGCAGGAGTGGCTATTATGATTTCTGACAAAGCCAAAGTAAAAATAGATATGATTAAAAAAGAAAGGCAAGGTCATTACATCCTGATTAAAGGCAGTATAAACAATGAGGAAATAACACTGCTCAATATGTATGCACCAAGTGGTATAGCATCCAAATTCATAAAGGAGAAACTGGCAGAGGTCAAGAAGGAAAAAGACAGTAAAACCATACTAGTGGGAGATCTAAATATTCCTCTTTCAGATCTAGATAAATCAAACCAAAAATAAATAAGAAAGAGGTAAGAGAGGTGAATGAAGTCCTAAAAAAATTACATTTAGTTGATATGTGGAGAAAAATAAATAGGGACAAAAAGGAATACACCTTCTTTTCAGCTGCACATGGTACATTCATAAAGATTGACCATGTAATAGGGCACAGAAACATTGCAAACAAATGCAAAAGAGCAGAAATAATAAATGTAACTTTCTTAGATCATAATGCAATAAAAATAATAATTAGTAAGGGCACCTGGACAGGTAAATCAAAAACTAATTGGAAATTAAATAATATGATTCTCCAAAACCAAATTGTCAAAGAAGAAATCATAGAAACAATCAACAATTTCATTGAAGAGAATGACAATGATGAGACATCCTACCAAACTCTGTGGAATGCAGCCAAGGCAGTACTCAGGGGGAAGTTTATATAAGTGAGTGCATATATTAACAAATTAAGGTGGGCAGAGATTAATGAAATGGACATGCAACTTAAAAAATTAGAAAGAGAGCAAATTAAAAATCCCCAGATGAAAACTAAATTAGAAATATTAAAAATCAAGGGAGAAATTAATAAAATTGAAAGTAAAAGAATTATTGAATTAATAAATAAGTCTAGAAGCTGGTATTTTGAAAAAACAGATAAAATAGACAAAGTACTGGTCAATCTAATTTAAAAAAGGAAAGAAGAAAACCAAATTGACAGTATCAAACTTGAAAAGGGAGACCTCACCTCTAATGAAGAGGAAATTAAGGCAAGCATTAAAAACTATTTTGCCCAATTATATGGCAATAAATATAACAATTTAAGAGATATGGATGAATATTTAAAAATATATATATTGCCTAGATTAACAGCAGAAGAAATAGAATACCTAAAAAATCCCATATCAGAAAAAAAAAATTGAAGAAGCCATCAAAGAACTCCCTAAGAAAAAATTGCCAGGATCTGATGGATTCACAAGTGAATTCTATCAGACATTCAAAGAGCAACTAATCCCAATACTACACAAATTATCTGATATAATAAGCAAAGAAGGAGTCCTACCAAATTCCTTTTATGACACAAATATGGTACTGATTCCAAAGCCAGGGAGATCAAAAACAGAGAAAGAAAACTACAGACCAATCTCCCTAATGAACATAGATGCAAAAATCTTAAATAGAATACTAGCATCACAGCAGCAAGAGGTAGAAAGAGAAACACCATTTAAAATCACCGGAGACAATATTAAATACTTAGCAATCTATCTACCAAAACAAACACAGGAATTATATGAAAACAACTACAAAACACTTTCCAAATGATTAAAACTAGATCTAAACAATTGGAAAAACATTGATTGCTCATGGGTAGGACGAGCCAACATAATAAAAATGACCATTCTACTCAAATTAATTTACCTATTTAGTGCCATACCTATCAAACTACCAAAAATCTTTTTCACTGAATTAGGAAAAAACTATAACAAAGTTCATTTGGAATAACAAAAGATCAAGAATATCAAGGGAAATAATGAAAAAAAAATGTGAAGGAAGGGGGCCTAGCAGTACCAGATATTAAACTATGCTACAAAGCAGCAGTCATCAAAACGGTATGGTACTGGCTAAGAGACAGAAGGGAGGATCAGTGGAATAGACTTGGGGTAAGTGACGTCAGCAAGACAGTATATGATAAACCCAAAGAGCCCAATTTTTGGGACAAAAATCCACTATTTGACAAAAACTGTTGGGAAATTTGGAAAACAATATGGGAGAGATTAGTTTAGATCAACATCTCACACCCTACACCAAGATAAATTCAGAATGGGTGAATGACTTGAATATAAAGAGGGAAACTATAAATAAGTTAAATGAACATAGAATAGTATACTTGTCAGATCTCTGGGAAAGGATAGATTTTAAAACCAAGTAAGAGTTAGAGAAAATTACAAAATATAAATTAAATGGTTTTGATTATATTAAACTAAAATGCTTTTGTACAAACAAAAACAATGTAGTCAAAATCAGAAGGGAAAAAATTGGGAAAAAATCTTTATAACAAAAAACTCTGACAAGGGTCTAATTACTCAAATATACAAGGAGTTAAAATAATTGTATAAAAAATCAAGCCATTCCCCAATTGATAAATGGGCAAGAGACATGAATAGGCAATTTTCAGGTAAAGAAATCAAAAGTATCAATAAGCACATGAGAAAGTGTTCTAAATCTCTAATAATTAGAGAAATGCAAATCAAAACAACTCTGAGGTATCACCTCACACCTAGCAGAATGGCTAAAATGAAAGAAGGGGAGAGTAATGAATGTTGGAGGGGATGTGGCAAAATTGGGACATTAATGCATTGCTGGTGGAGCTGTGAACTGATCCAACCATTCTGGATGGCAATTTGGATCTATGCTCAAAGGGCTATAAAAGAATGCCTACCCTTTGATCCAGCCATACCATTGTTGGGCTTGTACCCCAAAGAGATCATAGATAAACAGACTTGTATGAAAATATTTATAGCTGCGCTTTTTGTGGTGGCAAAAAACTGGAAAAGGAGGGTATGTCCTTCAATTTGGGAATGGCTGAACAAACTATGGTATATGCTGGTGATGGAATACTATTGTGCTAAAAGGAATAATAAACTGGAGGAATTCCATGTGAACTGAAAAGACCTCCAGGAACTGATGCAGAGTAAGAGGAGCAGAGCCAGAAGAACACTGTACAAGTGTCTGATATACTATGGTAACATCGAATGCAATGTACTTCTGTACCAGTAGAAATGCAATGACACAGGACAGCTCTGAGGGATTTGTGGAAAAGAACACTACCCACATTCAGAGGAAGAACTGCAGAAGAGGAAACATATAAGAAAAACAACTGCTTGAACGCATGGGTTGAGGTGGACATGATTGGGGATCAAAAGTACCATACCAATGCAACTATCAACAATTTGGAAATATGTCTGGATTAATGACACATATGAAAACCAGTGGAAATGCATATCGGCCAGGGGAGGGGGGAAGTCGGGGAGTCAAGGGGAAAGTAAGAGCATAAATCTTGTAACCATGTTAACTTTTCTAAAATATAAATATTAATAAATGTTTAAAATTAAAAAAATGAAAAAATCACCTTATTTGTGATTGTAGTACAATAATTTTACCTAATCCCACTGATAATTGTCCAGTCACAAGCCACTTCCAAAATCTAGCCTTCCTCATACTTTTCTAGTTCTTATTTCTTTTTATATCTTCCTCTCTTTCTTCTTCCATTGTCTACTTCCATTTCTCTGATGAGAAAGGATGTTGGGTGAAGAGCAAAAAGAGAAATAAAAATTGAGTTGCTATCAACATGAGTTGGAGAATCTGTGACACTCTTATGAGGTCATATCTGGACTGGATTCCTTGAAGTCTGAAAACATCCCTTTACTTGTGCTTAACCTTAGAAATAAAATGAAGAGAAATTCAAGTCAGCAGTCACTGATTTAAGTACCCATTATTTTCCGGCCTTTGGAGATACAAAAAGAAAGAGTGTAGAAAAGGAACAATACCTGTCATTAGAATGCTTTGATTACACTTGGGCAAACAACATGAATAAAGAAAAATTAAGAAGGTAACTATGCCAAGCAGTATGCTAAATGCTTAAAAATATGTCGTTCAATCCTTACAACAACACTTTGAAATAGGTGCTATTGTTATCCTTATTTTAAAGTTTGGAAAAATGAGACAGATAGGTTAAGTGACTTAACCAGGATCATATAGCCAGTAAATGTGTGAAACCTAATGGAAATCAAGTCTTCCTTACTCCAGGTCCAGTATTTTATCCTCTGTGTCACATATTTCTACAAATACATAGATAATTTGATACAAAATTTCTTAAAAGTCAATAAAAATATACTAAAAACTAGAAAAATCAGGAGCCAGAAAAACAGAAGATGTGGGATTTTGACTGGTCTGCTAACAAATGGAAGGATTCAAAAATTTCATGATGAGAAAGCAGATTATTCTAAACCTATAACAAAAACATTACAATAGAAGATAGAGTTAATGTATAGATATCAGTCAAGAAATAAGTTTGGCTCTGGAATATTATGATGCTAACCTCAAATCCACATAAATTAATTTATATTTTCTCACTGTTCCTAAACTTTCCTGCCTTAATAAAGAGATTCCTTTTCCTAAACAACACTGCTTTATACTCAAAAGCAATGAATAGGTAATGCTATGAAATCAAGGAATATCTAAACACTTACTAGCTGCCTGACCTATTGGACCTCAATTTCCACATCTATAAAATGAAAGGGTTGAAAGTAATGACCTCCAAGATCCACTCAAACATCAAATCTATGACTCTATTGTAGAGTTACAGCTTTGGCCAGGGAGAATCACTTTTAATATATTTATGGTGCTTTTGTGGGAGAGTTTTGAGGTGAAATCCCAGGTGTGAGAAAGGTTACCCTTTACAAGAAAGTAAGACTCCAAAACTTAGCTTAAAAAAAGAGAGAATTTAATTAATTTGGAAGCCATGTTGAGAGGCTGGGAGACAGTGTATAGGTAGAACATTGTCTCCCAAAAGAGATAAGGTTTGAGTTTTTCCATACACTTTTGGCAATAGGGGTTACAGAATAAGGAAGGGGGATGGGGTGAATCGGGAATGAGGTAATTCATTGAGGTTGAGCATATAAGGGATGATCAGTGGAATTAGATGGATTATAAGATTAAGTACTACCTAGTACTAATCAGAATAGAACAGAATCTATGTTAATTGAAGAACTCTCGGAAAGTCCAAGACTGGAAATGCATGTTCCTAGACAGGAATTTCTTATGTTCTCTTTGACCTAGAACGCTTTTGGAGTTTGGTTTGTCTAGAGGGAAACCTGTACCACAATATCAGTGCCATCTTCATGAAATTTTAGCATTTTAAGGACAGTGACCTTGCTATTTTTCTACTTATGTTAATGACTTCCAACAAGAAGACAGTTATTATCATCATTTAAATATTAGAACCAGAATGAAATTTCCTACATTTAAAGTTATGAAGCTTCTGACTTCTGTGGGGCTTTGAAAAAAAGTATCCTCCCTTTTTAAATTTACCACAATTCCTCAATATCTATTCATTTTCTCTCACTGTCATCCAAATCAGAAGACATGGTACAAGGGCAGAAAGGGAGAGGCAGAAGTAGTATAATTAAAGGTAAAGTGAAATTCAGAGAAAATTCCGTTTATGCCACCATCAGTTGTTTTCAGCATGTTCCATGACACTCATTTATATTGTATTTTACAAGTGGACTTAATCCCCTAACCCATGCCTTCCCTCTCTTTCCCAATATAATTCCCACCAGGGTCAAAATAGAAAGAGACATTTTGGGGGGGGGTTTGACTCATTTCTTCTCAGTTCATACCATATGCCTCCTTAAATATGCTTCTGACCAGTCTTGTCACAAGTGTGTGATGGTAAATTCATTTTGCCCATCTTTCATGAAGCTTTCCCTTATTCTAGTCTACATAGATTTCTTCTATCTTGAAATACAGCTTTAAAAAATAATTTACCTTTGAAGGGTTCAACTGGCAAGTAATCTTTTCTCCTCTGATGTAAATTAACAATTTATCTATAATTCATAGTCTTAAAGTACTGCCTGGGACACTTAGAGATTTGCATCATGGTTATACTAGAGCCCTAGCAGGATATGACCATGTATAAATCCATAATGCTTGACAAATTCCTCATAAGAATTTTGTTGTGACAAGTCAATCCACATTTATTAGCCTCTTACTATATGTCAAGCACTGTATCATAAGCTTCCAATATAAAGACTAAAATATGTAAGTCTCTATATGTAGACACAAAAATAAATCCAAGTATAAATAAGATAATTTGAGGGGGTAGTACTAGTAGTTGAGGGCTTATGTAGGGTATGCCATATGAATTGCACTTTGAAGGAAGCTTGGACTTCCATGAGGCAAGACGAGAAGAGAAATAATTCCAGGCATGAGAATATGTGTAAAATCAGAGATAGAAAATGGAATGTGGTACACAGTGGAGAGCAAGGACAACACCTTGTCTGGAGCAGAGTACAAGAAGGGAAATGATGTTTAATAAGGCCAGTAAGAAAGGCTAGAGTAAGATCATGAAGGTATTTTCAATGCCAACCAGATAAGCCTGCATTTCTTCCTAGAGGCTATAGGGAACCACTGGATGCTTTTTTGAGCAGGAAAGTGATATGGTCAGACTTGTGCTTTCTTGGAATATAACTCCTGCATTATCTCTATCTAGATAATGTATATAAAGCATTATGTAAATGTGAGCTATCATTAGTATCCCCTGCAGCATCTAGTATAGCTGAGCCCAGAGTAGTGCCCAATAAATCCTGTTGGTTGCTTGACTGTAGCAGTGGGAGGGCAATGTTCTCTCACTATGCCTTTTCAGGTCATGAACTTGCTGTGGCTGCCATGTTTTCTCCTCTGCCAGACCCTCAATGAGGCCCTGTTTGAGAAACACCAACATGGTTTCATTATTGCTTCTCATTTTCAAAGCACTTCCACGAGTATAATAAAAAATAAGTATTAAGATCTATTATCATTTGGCCTAGAATGAACATTTAACATTTTAATAAAGTAGAGACATGTTAATTTAGTTAAGAAGAACAGTTTATAATTCTACTCATTTTTAATGAAGAGTGAGAATATTTTAAATAGAAGTATTAAGTCAAATACTTATTGCTGCAAATATTCCAGTGATAAGATTTTTTTTTCTTTTTCATTTGGAACTCTGACAGTATGAAGATTAAGAGACCCATTATCGTCTAAGGAATGATAGATTAGCCTTCTATGCTTCAAAGTACTTAGCATGGTGCTATACTCATATAAGGAGCTCAAATATTTGTTGAATGAATAAAAGCGAGTCATGAAAATTCCAGTGAAGCCCTTTTAGGCATCAGGGATTCAAATATATAATTGAAGACTGACATAAAGAAATTTCCATGAATTTTAATTGATAGAGTTTAATTTTAGTTTAATTTTGACTTGTTAAAAGAGATGATATGTATCTCACATTCCTGACACATTAGTAAATGCAATGTAGATATTTTTTCTTCTACAGATATTTTTTCTTCTACATATAAATAGGATAGACAAAAATTTAATTAATAACTGAGGTCAAAAGTTGTAGAAGTGGCTTTATTTGGGGCACTCATTAATTCAAAGATTTTATTTTCCCAATTGCATGCAATAATAATTTTCAACATACATTTTCCAAAATTGCAAGTTCCAAATTGTTTCCCTCCCCACTTTGGGAGATGGCAAGCAATTTTATCTGGGTTATGTGTGTATTGTAATGCAAAACATACTTCTATATGGGTTACTGTAGTAGAAGAATCTCATATAAATCCTAAATTCCAAAATAAAAACATAAATTTAAAAATTGTAAAAGTATTATGCTTTCATCTGAATCTCACTCCAACAGTTCTTTCTTTGGAGGCGGATAACATTTTTTGTCATAAGTTCTTCAGAGTTGTCCCAGATCACTGCATTGCTAAGAGTAGCTAAGTCATTCATAGTTGATCATTATATGGTTGTAACTTTATTTAATGTTCTAATGGTTCCATTTATTTCACTCTGAATCAGTTCATGTAGGTTTTGCCAGCTTTTTCTGAAATCATCCTGATCTTCATTTCTTATAGCACAATAATATTCCATCTCCAACATATATCATAATTTGTTCAGCCATTTCCCCAATTGATGGACATCCCTCAATTTCTAATTCTTTGCCAACACAAAAAGATTTGTTATAAATTTTTTTGTACTTTTTCATGATACCTTTGAGATATATAGACTAATAGTGGTATTATAGGATCAATGGGAATGCACAGTATTATAGCCTTTTTTGCATAGTTCCACATTGCCCTCCAGAATGGTTGAATCAGTTCACAATTCCACCAATAATGCCTTAGTTTCTCAAACTTGCTGCATCCCCTCCAGCATTTATTAATTTCCTTTCATGTCATGTTGATCAATCTGATAGGTGTGAGGTGGTACCTCAGAGTTGTTTTAATATGCATTTCTCTAATCAAGAGTCATTTCAAATTTTTTTCATATGATTATTAATAACTGTGATTTCTTTATTTGCAAATTGCTCTTCATATACTTTGACCATTTGTCAATTGGGGGAATGACTTTTATTCTTATAAATTTGACGTAGATTTCTATTTACTTGGGAAAGTAGATCTTTAGAAGAGAGATTTACTGTGAAATTCCCCCCCCCCAGTTTGTTGTTTCCCTTGTCTTCTTGGTTATATATTTTGTTGTTTTTACAAAAGCTTTTTAATTTAATATAATCAGAATTATTCATTTTGCAACTTATAATTTTCTCTCTCTATTGATTTGTCATAAATTGTTCCCTTCTCCATAGATCTCACAGGTAAACTATTTTATGTTCCCCTAATTTAGTTATGGTATCACTCTTTATTTCTAACTCATTTACTTGTTTTGATCTTATCTTGGAATAGAGTATGAGATATTCCAGTTTTCTCTGCAGTTTTTCTCAAATGCTGAGTTATTATCCCAAATTTTTGGGTCTCTGAGTTTATCAAACACTAGGTTGTGCAATAACTAAAATTATGAGGCTGATAACAACTTAGTAACTTTATTAAATCATAGTAGTAGTAGTAGTAGTAGTAGTAGTTATAGTAGTATTTATTTTTAATTTTTAGAAAAATTTTCCAAGTTTACATAATTCATGTTTTTACTTTATCCTTCACCCCCTCAACACCCCCACCCCCATCGCTGACTCACATTTCCACTGGTTTTAACATGTGTGGTCAGTCAGGACTTATTTACATATTGTTGATAGTTACATTGGTGTGGTCTTTTCAGGTCTACATCCCCAATCATATCCTCATCAACCCAAGTGTTCAAGCAGTTGTTTTACTTCTGTATTTCCACACCTGTAGTTCTTCCTCTGAATGAGGGTAGAGTTATTTTCCCTAAATCCCTCAGATTTTCTTGGGTCATTGGATTGCTGCTAGTACAGATATCCATCACATTTGATTTTACCATAGTGTATCAGTCTCTGTGTACAATGTTCTTCTGGCTCTGCTCCTTTCACTCTGCATCAATTCCTGGAGGTCTTTCCAGTTCACATGGAATTCCTCCAGTTTATTATTCCTTTGAGCACAATAGTATTCCATCACCAACATATACCACAATTTGTTCAGCCATTCTCCAAAAGAAGGGTGTACCCTTGCTTTCTGATTTTTTGCCACCACAAAGAGTGCAACTATAAATATTTTTGTACAAGTCTGTTTATCTATGATCTCTTTGGGGGTACAAACCCAACAATGGTATGGCTGGATCAAAGGGCAGGCATTGTTTTAGCTCTCTTTGGGCATAGTTCCAAATTGCCATCCAGAATGGTTGGATCAGTTCACAACTCCACCAGCAGTGCATTAACTTCCCAATTTTGCCACATCCCCTCCAAAATCATTACTTTCCCCTGATATCATTTTAGCCAATCTGCTAGGTGTGAGGTGGTAAATCAGAGTTGTTTTTATTTGCATTTTGCAGTAGCAATTAGAGAAGAGAAAGAAATTGAAGGTATTAAAATAGGCAATGAGGAGACTAAGCTATCACTCTTTGCAGATGATAGTAGTTGTATTGAAGAGAGGAAAAAGTGGTGCTACTTAACTTTCTAATCTGCAGACACCATTTGGGCCTCTAGCTAAAACTCTGACAAGGGTTCATTCCCTTCTCCATGCTCATGCTAGAAAGGCCTTTACTTTCTGCTGGATCTCCCCTTATAAGCTGTTTTCTCCATCCACTAACTCTCACATGACACATCTCAGGAACCAACCATAGTTTCTTAATTTGCCTGGGCTGCTCAGGCGGGCAATGCCTGTAAAATCAGTTTCCTGTCACGTTGGTTCCTGGCTTCCTTAATTTCCTTTCTCTGAGGGCTTTTCTAAATCTGAATTTGCTCAGTGGTCTTTGACCTACAGGTTACTGAGAGTTGATTTTAAAAAGGTAACAATGGAGAGAAAGGAATTTGCTTCTGACAATCCTTGCTGTCATGCTATTGGGAGACAAACGCTTTAAAAAATCCCCACTGGGGTGCTAGGGATATTAACATGCCTAGTTTCCCCAGTGAATCATTTCACATAACCAGCTTATACATATAAAGATTCTCTTACTAGAGGTGTATAAAACATTATCCTTTTTTAAAAAAGGGAATTACAACAATTTGGTAATAAAGGGAAAGAAAAGAGAAAGAAAACAAAAATGATTGATAGATGCATTGACAAAATGCCAATTGGGGGTATAAGAGTTTACATTCAGAATAAATGATATATTCAACCCCCTTCAGAACAGTTCATTATATCCCAAAGGGCCATCCTGGTGATTTAGGATGCCTTGATAATGTGCGTGGTTTCTGTAGGCATCCATATGGCACCTTCTCCAAAAGATCTAATTTCTTAATGCAGGGTGTTGCTGATTTTCTTTTCCTAAAATTGCATCAAAAGATCTTAAACCTTGGATTTTAGGATAATTATACAATGCTCCCTGAGGAGAATGTTGACCAAAACTAGAATTACCCTGGGATACATGGTTAAATTATGAGGTATATGAATCAATTCTCAAAAACAAACACCTCCAAAAAAATAGAAGAGAAAAAAATTAAATTCTGGATAAAATAGTATGACCAAATCTTATGCGTATAAAATTATGAGTAAAAAAATCTATAACAGCTCCTTGAATCACCAGAAAGTTCCAATTAAAGTGATTTATGTCCTACAAACTTGCAGGACAATTTTAGCAATATTGCACTTACCCATTGGCAACCAAGACTACAGAAAATTGCTATACTATAAAAGAGAAGGGACTAGATTTTGAAGAAAAAGGGAAATGTGATTCCCTGATCTGATTTTACCTTCAATCTCAGGGATAGGGGAGTCAAAAATGAAAGCCAAATTAAGGTATTTGTAGGAACCTGGCATGGGGAAATTCAGGATCTGAAGTTGTCAAACAGCTGCTTTCTCAAACCTCAAAACAAGTACTCTTGTCTCTCTTGTTGTAGATTCTCAGCAATCCAACAGGGATTGTTGGTCTGTTTGACCACATGTGTCTTTGCACTGTGCAATGGTTCTTTTGTGATTACTTCTTCTGAAATCAGACACAATTATTAGTTAAAGTCCCATAATATTTAACAATCAGTGGCAGGTTTCCATAATCTAAAGCTTTTAGGCATGCATTGGTATTAGGGCTAATAGATATTAAAACCTTATTTTTCAAAATAAAAAATATTAAAACTGATTCCATGTACTCAAATACAAAAAATAAAAAGAAAGAAAAATCAAATGTCCTATTGCAAATATAAAGAAAAACAAAAATAATTATAAAAATCAGGAATTCATATTGCACATTTCATTTGACAATGGATCAGCCAAACAGAGGCACAACACAAAGGTTCCTCACTCAAAAGTGAGCTCTATTTCCTTTCTAACTTGGCTATGATTCATGGTGTGAGTGTACATAATTTTTTTCACCAAGTAAAAGCTTTTTATAAACATTAGTACAGCAACTAATGTAGATTCTAAGAAACACCATAATCCCCCAAATTATAAGAGCCCATTTCATGTTTGTCCAACTTGTCTATTAACTTGTATAATGGCATTATCTCTAGTCCAGTCATTGGGGAGGGTACAAAGAAATACAATGTAACAGAACATATAGCTAATTGTCAAAACATACTAACTGAAAGTGACATTGTAGAATTGAACATTTTAGATTAGATCAATTTTTAATTTTAAAAACACAAAATTAAATCTTAAAAAAAATAAGCAGTAAGTACAAAATATATGATAGGATACAGTCATTCGGTGTCAATAGAAGGTACTCATTTTACATGTAAGAAATGAATCTAAGAGTCTTTTTCTCCAATTTTGATAGCTGTTCAAGTGGTTAAATGGAAATTATATATACCTTGTCTCCTGGGTGTATATCTGTATTCAAGATTGCTTTATAGAAACTTTTTCATTACAGGGAGGGGAACAAACTGAAACAGTTAACATGAATAAGGCAGTGGGGTCTGAAAGAGCTTAAAATTCACCCCCAGACTCTTGAAGGTCCCTTCTCCTCCCAAGTAGCATTATTCATCTAGATCCCATACCTGGCCATACCTCTGGGGTTCCCCACTGTGAGATTCATATTGTAGAGTGGAATTCTAGCTGCAGAGAGGGGTTCAGGCCACAGCGCAGAATTCCATAGGGCCCCCCAAGAACTCTGAGAGATGAGGCAGTTAAAGGCAGTTGGGTCCTAGGTTTAGAGTAGGCAGGTCACTCTGCTTACTGGGTCTTGGGTCCTGGGTTGCTCTTGGAGCTTGAAGCTTCAATCTGAGCAAAGCCATTTTAGTTCCTAGCTGCCAACCTGTTTTACCTTAATTTGACATTCTATCTACATCAGAGTTTACCTCTGTTTAGTTATTTAGACATAGATGAAGAATATTTATAGGGATAGAGAGCAGATTAGCTATTCAAGTTACCTTTCCCCTTTGGGGGGAGGGGGTACTTGGACATAACAGTTTGAGGGCTTCCCAGACCTTGTCAATCCTTATTTCATCTCCCTTCCTTCCCATCCTCACATATCATTAAACCTTTAACCAATTGGGAGCAGTGCCTGGTTATATTTAGGAAAATACTCACAACTTCCTCAAGCTGAGTTCCTCTTACTTGATAGTCCTGGTTTATATCTTATCCTCAGTGCCTGTGAGCTTCAAAGACATCAAGCTTCTCCTATTCTCTCCTATTCAATCCTGTGGGGAAATAGTTTAGAGAAAGTTATCATCTTTAGGAGTTTAGTCTTTCCTAGTCTACTGTCTGAGCCCAGAAGATAACAGATCAACCTCCATATTGCAACTGATTTTCTAACTGCCTGGTGGGAGGGGGGAAGTGAAGGAGCCCTAAGAAAGATCTTGCCCCTCCCTTCAGTCAAGCCTTTTGTGTGTGTGTGTGTGTGTGTGTGTGTGTGTGTGTGTGTGTGTGTGCCCTCTCCATAGACCAAAGGATCAGAGAGATTTGATCCTACAGACCCTCATCATCTTACAGCTTCCCAAATACAACACCCACAATGAGGGTTGCTCCCTTAAGGGGGTTCCATTACTGAATATAGTGAGGAAAAACCCCATATTGAATGTTTTGATGTGGGTTATGATTTGTCTTATTCAAATTATTATTCCTGTTGAAGTTCCTATTATTGTTATTATTATTCATCAAGCTTCTATTTCTATTTTCCTGATTCTTCTTTCTGAAATTCATGCTGCATGACTTTCCTTTCCACAAAAATAACATGTTAGTGGTTGTTTAATAGATTCCTTTAATAGATTCCTTTTATAACTGCTTCTTTAACTTTTTCCTACAGCTATTTCCTTCCTTGATTTTCTCCTCTTATTCATTTTTATACTTCTTTAATCTCTCCACTGATTCAGCTTCCTCTCTCTCTTCCTTTATATGACCATCAAAGTGTGGAGATTAAAAGTAATATACAAAATACTAAATATTATATTTATAAATATTGTATTAATAATAAAACTAACAAAAGGGACCTAACTAAAAGGTTGCTAACCAGCCCACTCCCAGAAGCAAAAATAGAAAGAAAGAGGCAGAGCCTCAGAGCTTATACAAATGTGACCACACAAATGTAAACAAAAGGAAAAGCATTATAGGTAATACAGAAAGGAATTCTGGGCAATGCAGTCTTTGGGGGTTCAAGATTTTCCAACTCTACAAAAGACATAAATTGCTACTCTCTTTGATTTATTGAGGTCCATAGTAGGACAGTCAAGGCATTTGATCATAAAATCTTTTCTAAGAACCTTGAGGCAGTTTTTTTACCAAATGTCTTCTTATGTGGCTAACATGTTTTTTACCTAGAAAGATCTAGGTCAAGATATTTGCATCCCGGTTTGATAAGCCTATCTATGAACTGAGATGGTTTCTCATTTTCCCCTCATTTAAGTCTTCAAATTTAGTTCAAGTGCCTTGAATGTCAGAACAAGCTCTCATTGTGTTCAGTAATATATCTTTAGCCTGACATAGATGTATTTAATCTTCCTCTGAATTTGGATCCCATTTAGGTTCTTCAATCAGCCAATTTATTGAACCCTCTATCTGGGCCTGATTGACAATAGAAAATTCTCTTTATGTTAATAACTCATGTAATAATTCATTAATGGCAATGCAGCTCAGATTATAAATTTTGAAAATGCTTTCCAACTTTTTAATAACCACTATAGGTTCTTCATCAAAAGTAGGGTTTTTTCTTTGAATCTCTCAATGTCTTGTGGAGAAAAAGGTATATGATGTCTAATATTTACTATGTTCCCTCATTTATTATAAGTCGGAACATTGCTGAAAGGGAACAGGCCTGTATTTGAGTTGTCTACGCTTACTACTGACTAGTTTGTTGCTCTGGTTGGGGCTGAGTGGGTGGGGGAAGGGGGGAAGGTAAGGGCAGAAGGGAGATTGAGCAGGGGCAGAAGCAGGAAGGAGGCAGTTGGGGACAGTTAGAGTGGGGAAAAGTAGGGGAAGGGGAGAGGCTAGGGGAGGCTGGTGGAGAAGTTGAGCAAGGGGGAGGAAAGGGTGGATTTGGGCAGTGAACAAGGATAAGCTTGGCAAGGCAAGAGAGAGGGTGGGCAGGGCAAAAGCAAGGGTGGGCAGGACAAAAGGAAAGGTTGACAGGGTGAAACAGAGACTGGGAGGGCTTAGATTATAATAAGAGTAGAGAGATGGTACCAAAAGAGGGCTGGGACATAAGAGAGGCATTGACAGGGGAAGGGTGGGAGGGGTCAAATCCTTGCCTGGATCAGGAGAAGGAGCCTTCTTGTGGACAGGCTGGGAAGAAGGCAGGGTGACTTTTTTATTAGATTTAAGCAAGGGCTTAGGAGGAGGAGCTGAAGGAGTAAAGCCAGAATGACTTGGATCTAGAGAATGAACAGCCTAATGGCTGGAGGACAGTGAAGGCAGTGTGTCAGGATTTTCAAAGTCAACCAGGCTATTTTCAGGATTAGTGGGTTTGGTTGACTTGTCAAGATGGTGTTCCCATATCCTCCCATGAGAATACTCTTTAGAATTCTTATGGCCAATGGCCAGTTTTAGTTCTTTCACAGCTTTAAAGTCAAATGAACCAAATCTTGGCAAGCTAAAGGATATTAGTGTCCAGGCTTTGTAATGTTTTTTCCTCTCCTTTTTTGACATCCAATCCTCTTCAGAAAACCCTTGTTCAACCCAATTACATAGTACCTTATGCAATGGAGGACCTTTGGGCACTTTACTAGTTTTATTCTGCTTATTTTCCATTGTGTCTGTATTCTATTTATTTATTTTTTATTTTTAAATTGCCTGCAGTTTTACTTCTTGCCAATAGATGGTGCTACCTTAGTGGGTATTGACCAGGGAATAGGGTCTGCTAGGGTTGGGGTGGGGTGTCCTTAGGTTTAGGAAGGAAAAATTGCATGTGTGCAGACAGGCACTAGTTTGTTAGCATTTGAACTGCCCTAGTTTGTCAGCACTTGGATGGAAGGCAGGAAAAGTCTTAACCTGATAAGGAAGGTTTGGGAGAAAAAATCTCCTTGTAGGTAAAGCCACCCTTTAGAGGAAGGTCTGAGTTTTAGTTCCACAAGCTCAGGAAGAGCTCTCTTCCTTCCCTCTAAGGGGTAAAAAGCCAGTGGCCACCTGATTCCAGGTAGGCTTACAGGGTTTGGGGGCTGGAGCCCTAGCTGTAATGGCACCTAGGCCTCAGGGCTTTACTGGGGAGAGGTTTGGCAGGGAGATGCTTCAATGAGCTGGCCTGGGTGGGCAAAAGGCAGAGAAAAACTGGACTGGGGATGGGAAAAGTCTTGGGTGGAGATGGCAGGCTGAGGATGGGATACCCTGCTGGGATTTTGCCCCTAGTAGGCTCTGATATGTTTACCCAGAGTCAAGGGAGCAGAAATTGAGGTGCCAGGGGCCTGGAACCCCATGGGAGGGAGGCAGTTTTAGGTATCTTGTTGCTGCTCTCCCCAACACTCCACCCCCCACCTATGTCATTTAACCCTGTATATTCTGTATCTAATCTATTTCATTGATCCACCATTCTGTTTATTAGCTAATAACAGAGTGTTTTGAGGATTTCTACTTTATAATACTATTTGAAACCTGGTATTGCTAGGCCACCTTCCTTCACATATATTTTTTATTAATTTCCTTGATATTCTTGATCTTTTGTTCTTTTTTTTAAATTTTTTAAACCCTTAACTTCTGTGTATTGGCTCCTAGGTGGAAGAGTGGTAAGGGTGGGCATTGGGGGTCAAGTGACTTGCCCAGGGTCACACAGCTGGGAAGTATCTGAGGCCGGATTTGAACCTAGGACCTCCCATCTCTAGGCCTGACTCTCAATCCACTGAGCTACCCAGCTGCCCCCTTGATCTTTTGTTCTTAAAGCTGAATTATGCTATTATTTTTTCTAGTTCTATGAAATATTTTTGTTAATTTGGTTTGGCACTGACTAAATTAATTTAGGTAAAATTTTCATTTTTATTATTAACTTGATATATTCATTATCAATTAATGTTTTCTCAATTGTTTGGATCTAACTTTATTTGTGTGAAAAGTATTTTGTAATTGTATTCATATAATTCATCTGTCTTGACAAGTAGAGTCCCAGGTATTTATATTGTCTTGTTGTTTTAAATGGAATTTCTCTATCTCTTGTTGCTGAACTTTGTTGGTGATATGTAGAAATGCTTATGATTTATGTGGGCTTATTTTGTATCGTGCAACTTTGTTAAAGTTATCATTTCAATTAATTTTAGTTGATTTTCTAGGATTCCTTAAGTATATCCTCATTGCCTACTTTTATTCCTTCAATTTCTATTTTTCTTATTGCTAAAGCTATCATTTCTAATACAATATTAAATAATAGTGGTAATAATGGGCATAATAATGGGCATCCTTGCTTCCACCCTCAATTAGGAAGGCTTCTATTTTACCCCAATTGCAGATGATACTTGCTGATGGTTTTAGGTAGATATTAGTTATCATTTTAAGGAATGGCTCATTGATTCCTATTCTTTCTAGTGTTTTAATAGGAATCGGTGATGTGTTTTGTGAAAGACTTTTTTCATATCCATTGAAATAATCATGTGATTTCTGTTGGATCGGATACTAATTTGGCTAATTATATATCAATTATTATTATATTATCAATTAATTAGTTATCAAATTATGTTTTATAAATATTTATCCATTTCACTTAAATTATCTGATTTATTGGCATATATTTGTGTAAAATAGTTCCTAATTATTACTTTAATTTCCTTTTCCTTGGTGGTGAATTTTCTTCTTTCCTTTTTAAAGTCAAATTAACTAATGTTCCATCTCTTTTTTCCTTCTTATAATATACAATCCTGCTCATGTTTATTAGTTCAATGATTCTATTACTTTCAATTTTGTTAATTTCTCCTTTGATTTTTTAGGATTTCAAATTTAATCTTTAATTGGGGATTTTTAATTTGTTCTTTTTCTAGTTTTTTTTAATTTTATACACAATTCATTGATCTGCTTTTTCTCTATTTTATTGATAAAACTGTTCAGTGATATAAAAATTTCCCCTAAGTCCTGCTTTGGCTCTATGTCATAAATGCTGATATATTATCTCTTTATTGTCATTTTCCTTAATAAAATTATTGAGTGTTTCTAGATTTTGTTCTTTGGCCTACCCATTTTAAAATTAGATTGTTTCATTTCAGTTAATTTTTTATTTGTCTTTCCATGGATTCTTATTTCACTATGAATTTTATGGCATTATGATTTGAAAAGGATGAATTTATTTTTCTTCATTTAGCTGTGAAGTTTTTATGTCCTTATACACAGTCAATTTTTGTGTAGGTACCTGTACTGATGAAAAGAAGGCATATTCTTTTATATTCCCATCCAATTTTCTCCAGAAATCTATTAAATCTAAATTTTGTAAAATTTTATTTGCTTCCTTCAATTTTTCTTGTTCATTTTTTGGTTTGATATATGAGAAGGGGAACCTCACTAGTATAGGTTTACTGTCTATTTCTTCCTGAAGCTCATTTATTTCTCATTTTAAAGTTTTGAGGCTATACCATTTGGAGTATATATGTTTAGTATTGATATTAGTTCATTGTTTATGGTACCTTCTAGCAAGATGTCATTTCTCTCCTTATCTCTTTTAACTAGATCTATTTTTGCCTTAACTTTGTCTGAGATCATGATTACTATTCCTGCTTTTTTACTTTAGATGAAGCACAATAAATTCTTCTCCAGTTCCTTAACATTACTCTGTGTGTCTCCATCCTTCAAATGTGTTTATTGCAAGCAACATATCATAGGATTCTAGTTTTTAATCCTTTAATTAATTTAGTTTGAATTTAATTTACTTTTGTTTTATGTGTGAATATATCCCATTCATATTCACAGTTGTGATTACTCTTTTCCCTTCCACTTTATTTCTGCCTTTTGATCCTGTTCTTTTTCTCTCCTTTCACTCTGTCTCTCCTCACTAGTGTTTTGTTTTTAATCACCACTCCTTATTACCAGTCTTCTTTTCTTTTCCCTCTCCTATTTCTCTATAGGATAAGGTGGGATTCTATACCCTAATGACTATGGTTGTTATTCCCTCTCTGAGCACATTAAAATGAGAGTAAGGTTTAACCATTGCCCTTCACAACCCTCAACCTGTACCCTATCTACTGTAATATATTTTTGTACCATTTCAGGTGAGTAATTTACTCCATTCCACTACTCCCTTCTCATTTCTCTCAATCTTTTTCACCCCTTAATTTTTTTCTCCATATGTCATTCTAATCAGCTTACTACTTCATTTTTTTCTATGTTCACTCCTTCTAACTACTCTAATACTGATGAATATCATTCCATTCAGGGATATAAACAGTTTGACATTATTGAATCCTTAAAATTTTTTTCTCTCTTATTTACCTTTTTTTCCCTTTTTTTAAAATTTAGAATATTTTTCCATGGTTACATGATTCATGATTCCCTGGCCCCCACTCTTTCCTCCCCCATCCTGAATCTGACCAGCAGTCCACTGTGTTACACATATATCATTGTTCAAAATCTATTTCTGTGTTATTCATATCTGCAGTAGCACAATCTTTTAACATCAAACCCTCAAACATATCCCTATCACATTACGTGATCAATCACATATATTTTTCTAATGCATTTCTGTTTCCGAGGTTGTTTCTCTGGATATGGATAGCATTCTTTCTCACAAATTCCTTTGACTTGTCCTGGGTCATTGCATTGCTAATAGTAGAGAAGTCCACTACATTCAATTTTACCACAGTGTATCAATCTCTGTTTACAATGTTCTGATTCTGTTCCTTTCGCTCTGCATCAATTCCTGGAGGTCATTCCAGTTCACATGGAATTCCTCCAGTTCGTTATTGCTTTTAGCACAATAGTTTTCCATCTCCATCAAAGACTGTGATTTGTTCAGCTATTTCCCAATCTATTGACACTGCCTCATTTTCTAGTTTTTTGCTACTACAAAGAACAAGGCAGTAAATATTTTTGTACAAGTTTTTTTTTCCTTTTCATTTCTTTGGGGCACAAACCCAGCAGTGCTATGGCTGAGTCAAAGGGTAGACTTAAAAAAATCCTTTGCACATGGTTCCAAATTGATCTCCAGAATGGTTGGATCAATTCACAACTCCACCAGCAATGTATTAGCATTCCAATTTTACCACAACTCCTCCAACATTTATCACTTTTTTTGCTGCATATTGGCCAGTCTTCTAGGTGTAAAGTGTTACCTCAGAATTGTTTTAATTTGCATTTCTAATCTGTAGGGATTTAGAACACTTTTTCATGTGCTTATTCATAGTTTTAATTTCATCATGTGAAAACTGCCTATTTATGTCCCTTGACCATTTGTTGACTGAGGATCTTATTTACCTTTTTATGCTTCTAAGTATTGTTTTTTTAACCTCTTATTAAAGAGTATCAGGGCAAATTTCTTTGATAATTTCTCATCAGTGGTTCCCAAACTTTTTTAGCCTACCACTCCCTTTCCAGAAAAAATATTACTTAGCCCCCTAAAATTAATTTAAAAAAATTTAATAGCAATTAATAGGAAAGATAAATGCACCTGTGGCCATCACCACCCCCTGGATCACTGCAGCACCGACCAGGGGACAATAATATTTCTTAAATTGTATCCCCTAGATTTTTTCAAGGTCAGTTGTTTTTTTCAATTAAATATTTTATAATTTATTTTATTTTATTGTTTTTTGATGTCTCATGAAATCATTAAGTTACCTAATTTGAATTCTGAAGGAATTATTAATTTTTTCCCTTTTGGGGGATTTTTTTTGGGGGGAACTTTTTTGGGAGTTTTTGGACCTCCTTTTCTATTTGGTCAGTTCTATTATTTTAAGGAACTCTCTTCATAATTGGATTTTTGAACCTCTATTTTATTTTGTTCAACTCTATTTTGCATTGCTTCCATTTCTATTCCCTATTTTTCCTCTGCCTCACTTAACTGATTTTTGAAATACTTTTTGATCTCTTCCAGAGCCTAAGACTATTTCATATTTTTCTTACAAGTTTTACATGTAAGCTGCTTTGTTCTACATGTTTTCTCCCAAGTCTGTGCCTTGTTCTTTGTCTCCATACAATTTATATATAAATGTTTGTTTGTTTTTTTTCATTTAGCCAGCCTTTTTCTTAATTTTTATCTCAAAGATCAGCTTTCTTCTCAAGGTAGAAGAGGCAGTTTCTTAAACTTCAATATTGCTACCCTTATCTCTATTTCTGAGTTTCTGAATGTTTCAGTACTTCCAAGGTGGCATAGATGGGCTTTTTGAAAGCCACCTCCTATTGTTGACAGTTTCCGCCTATGATTACTAATGACATAAAGCAATGATTCCCAAAATGGGCACTACCGCCCCCTGGTGGGTGCTGCGGAGATCCATGGGGAGCGGTGATGGCCACATGTGCATTTATCTTTCCTTTTAATTGCTATTAAAATTAAAAAAGATAATTTCCAGGGGGTTAATTAATATTTTTTCTGGAGAGCGGGCAGTAAACCAAAAAAGTTTGGGAACCACTGAAAAGAGTTCAAAGTATTCTGAGCTATCTTTTGCTAGGGCTCAGAACTTAGGTTTAGGCTTGGGAAGATGTTTTTGACCTCCCTCTTGGTTTGCACAGGCCAGGAACACTAAGCACTGCCTTGCCCTGAGTCTTGGTTCCCAGTCTTGGATTTTGGCAGTGACTTTGGGTTTTACTCTGGCCTTTAATAGGTCAAGAGTGCTACAGACTACCTTGCACTGAAGCTCTTATTTTCACTGTAAACTTTGGCTGGCACTCTGGGATTATATAGGTCAGGGCAACATTCAATCCATATAGCTAGGGCTCTGGGTCTCACTCTGAGATTTCAAAAGGGTATATGTTTTGCAGAATGCTTTGTGGTGGGGTTCAGGTCTTCACTGCAGGCTCTTGACTGGAGCTCTAGATCTTACTCTGGACTTGTACCACCTTGGGCTACTTCTGACTGCCTTGTGCTGGGACTGGGTGCATCAACATGGGCTTGGACAGGTACTCAGAGCCTCATTTTTTGGCCTGTACCATCCAGGCTTACTATAGGCTACCTTACAGTAGGGCTTAGGGCCTCACTGCAGGCTTGTGCTAAGGCATGGAACTTTAAGGAGTGTGCGTAGAGTTATACTGCTGTTGACTTAGGCATAGATTCAGGGTCTTGAAGTTGTCTTGGACCCAGATTAAGAACCTGGAACAGTAGATTAGGATTCAAAGGGACTTGATATTGGCTTCCACAGATACTACTTGGTGCAACCTTGCACCAGATCCCTATTAAATACTTCTTTACAATCAAAGTTGAAGAATTTAAAATTGCTTTTGCCTTCCATAATGTTGATCCACTATTCTGAATTTGTATGTAATGGATGTTTGAAATAGTGTGCATAGCACACTGTGCACAATTTCTCAGCTATCTACAGATCTGCCTTTTTGCATTATGAACCACATGTAACTTGTGCTCTAAAAGGAACCTCATTTTTTATGTCATCAGTTAAGCTATTCTATTTCTAAGCATTTTTATAATTTCATTTTTTATTCTTTTTTTTTAACTAGACCTGGATTTCTCATTATATGAAGTTAATATAGAGGAAATTACTTTTTCAATAAGGAGCAACATCTTCTTTGAAAGTTATAATTTTAGGATTAGCTGCTCAGGGCACTAAGACTTTAAGTAACTTGCTCAAAGTAACAGAGATAGCATTAATTTGTGCCATTGGGTATTAATATTTGTTTGCATTTTCATTTTTCCCAAATTACATGTTGATATAATTTTGATAATATTTTTCTGAACCTTTGTAATTAATCTTCTATTCTTTCTCCATACTGTGCCCCACTCCCCATGATGGCAGGTAATCTTATATAGGTTGTATTTGTGTTATCATACAATTCATATTTCCATGTTCATGTTGTCAAAGAAGACACACATCACTTACAGTAGAGAAAATATCTTGGAAGTAAAAAATTAAAGAATGGTATGCTTCAATCTTTTATTCACACTGTCAGTTCCATCTATATTACCTTTTTTATCATGAGTCCTTTGGAGTTGTCCTGGATCCTTGCATTGATCTATTGTATATTTTCTAGGTGGGGTGTTTTAACTGAAGTTATGCTTAGATATACCTTTTTGGCTTAATTTGGATCACCTCGTAATTGATCAATGTTGTATAATCTGCTATTCTCAAGATAAATATTTGTTCCACTCCCTGCCAAGTCATAGGTGTATATTTTAATAGATCTGTCATGTTATTACTACAGAGGAAATTTCTTTTAACAATTAACCTCTCTGCAATTTATAGTCTTAAAGAGGTGTCTGGGGGCACTGAGAAGTGAAATCACTTGTCCTCAGTTCCACATCTACCATGTGTTTGAGGCAGGGCATGAATGATTCTTCTGGATGTTTAGGTCCTCTCTCTATTCACTATACCAATATATCTATGCCATCTTATACTACCAGTTCCTAGACAACAAAAATGAATAACTCTATTAATGAAGTACATTACATCATGATACTTGGATTTTTCTTGGTGATTATAATGGAATCAAAAAACTTAAAATTTGGACTTCAGTTTTCCTTATGTATTTTAAGGCATTCATCACATGCTGATACATTTTTTTCAGGAGTAAACTTAAAGGCTTCATGTACAGAATGAAACTAACTCTTAGACCTGCTGACAGTAATGGAATGCATAGGTTTCCTTGGAATGTAGTACAGTACACATTTTCACACATGAAGTCTCTTTTTCTTAAATTAAATTGTATTCTTTCTCAAAGTGAAAAAATTTGCCTTCTCTTAAATAACCCTTCCCTCCCTGAGAAATAAAAGAAAACAAATGCATTTTTACAGAAATATATTGTTACAGAAATATATTGTTACAGAAATATATTGTTATGCAAAATTAAATCCTGCATTGGCTGTGTCCAAAAATTGAATTATAATGTTTTCTAGGAGTAATTGGGTAGCCTGCTTCATCATGACTCCTCTTGAATAATGGTTGGTACTTTGGCTGATCAAAGTTCTTTCAAAGTTGCTTGTCTTCACAATGTTGTCATTTTGTAAATTGTTTTCTTGGTTCCTCTCTCTTCATTCTACGTTACTTAATATGGCTTTCCAGTTTTCTCTGAAACTATCACATACATCATTCTTAAAGGAAAGCTGTATTTCATCACATTTACAAACCATAATTTGTTCAACCATTCAACAGTTGATGGATTATATCTCAGTTTTCAATTCATTGCCACTTCAGAAGAGTTTTTATTAATATTTCTGTACCACCTTAGTCAGAGTTTGGTTTTTTTAGGTTTTTTTTATCCTCTACTTTCCCCTTTTTGTTCTTCTGTTTCTCTGTTAAGTGAAATATATTTGTGTGCATTCTTCAAATCTTTGATTAGTTCAGATGAGAGTGAGAACCAAGTGTCTCCTGCTCCCTGAACTCTCCTCTGTGTTTAAACTTTTATTCCATTATCCTGTGTAAAAAAATTCTAAAGTATTCTTAAATAAAAGTTTGAAGTTGCATATAATATACTCAATTTTGAAAATGTTTAAGAAGTCACTGTCAGCCCTACTCTTATGAAGAGGAAACTAGAGATAGGATAGTATGAAAGAAAATATATTATGGTAATTGGGGACACAGATTGTGAATGTAGTTTCACATATATTCTGTGCTCTTGTGATCAAATTAGCACCTTTATGCTGGAAGACAGGGGGAAAAACAGTTAAGAAAAAGATTCTGAGACAAGCAAAAGGAAAAACGTCAGACAAGTTAAAAGAGAATAGGTACTACCTAGTAGTCACTAAAATTGGGTAAGTAAGCAATGAGCTATAATCAATCCAAGAATAATAAAGCTCAGTTAGGAGAATCTATATAGGAATAGTGATGGAAGTATGAATTGCAAAATAATGTGTGATGGGAATAAAGACTTATTGATAATTGGAACCTGGATTCTAATATTTGATTTGTTTTTAAATTATTTGTGACCATAATGAAATCACTTCACCTCTGTGACTCCCAGTTTCTTTATTAATAAGAGCAAGCTTCTTTATAGCTGATCGGCCATCCAAAAGTATTATTCTGTGAAATTTTAGTTAACAAATTTAGAGAAGTCCTCTGACAAAAGAAAGCTGGAATATACCCGTACTTCTGACTGCTCCCTAAGTAAGTTTGCTTAGGTTTCTGACCATTAGCTTAAGAAGACAAAATTAATGCCATCCTGAGGATACATTAGCTTACAGACTTAACATCTATACAATGATTCCAATGTCATCAAGATTCATCCTGACCAGCAAAGATGGTAAGAAGGCTTATGGATTTGCTCTGCTTTTGAAAATGAATGGTTGAAAAACTAGATCAGTGGTGTCAAACTCCAAAAGAAACAAGTGTAACTAAAACATTTATAAGTAGCCCTGAAATCCACCCATGGACTTTTAAAACACATATTAACATTATCTATGTTATTTTGTATTTTTTGAAATATTTCCAAGTTATATTTTAATGTGTTTCAAACTACACTTACACTGTTGTATGCTGAATATTTGACACTTCTTATCTAGAATCACTTCTTAATATTGTTTGTTTTATCAATAACTGATGAAAATGTTTAAGAAAACATTTAAGAGGGCAGCTGGGTAGCTCAGTGGAGTGAGAGACAGGAGGTACTAGGTTCAAACCCGGCCTCAGCCACTTCCCAGCTGTGTGACCTGGGCAAGTCACTTGACCCCCATTGCCCACCCTTACCAATCTCCCACCTATGAGACAATACACCAAAGTACAAGGGTTTAAAAAAAAGAAAAGAAAACATTTAGAGGTAATTCTGCTGCTGGTGGTGGTGGTGATGGTGGCAGCAGCTATTGACTTCTATAACTGAGTTGAGGAATATTGAAGAGATCAGGCCAAGATGGCAAAGTAGGAGATCCTAGAAACCCACCAACCACTCTCCAACTGTAATAGGGAAAGAGGCTTTAAGAGCAGGAAAGCAGATTTAGCAGGCAGGCTAAGGATAAAAGCTTGGCTGTCAACCCTGGACATTCTGAATGGAATGCAGGCAAAGAGAGAGGAGAGAGTGGACTGACAGAGCTGGAGTAAGGAGGGTTTGGAGCTGTTGTACAGCCTGCTGTGACTATGAGCTGTGGATATTTGGGTGTTTAAAGAAGATTGGAGATACCATATATCAAGGCAAATCTAGGTTGAGAGAAGTGTCTGCACCTGGTGGACAGCTTGCAGACAGACTTCCCTCCCTAGTGTTCATTGGATTACTGGCTGAGCAAGGATTTGGTTCCTGTACCCTGAAGTAATCAAAGGATCAGCCTGGACCAGTTGTGAGAATTCCAATATCATAGCCCTCTCTAGCATTCAGCCAAGGTTGACTGCCTGACTGAAACTAGTTTGGCAGAGAAGCTGATAGTCATCCCAATCTTTAGGATTCCATTTGTCAACTGAGTTTTAGATATACCTATCTACTTCCCTCACCCAGAAACTATTAACCATCAAACTGTGTTTTAGTTAATTCTTGTGTCTTCTTCTACCCTCAAGAAAGGAACCCACTGTTAGATATCTTCCTAAACCTGACTTTCCCTGGCTAGGATAGTTACCAGTTTAACTGTCAATTGTCATTTAACAACTAGTGTGTTTCACCTAATCCTACATCCTTTGTGCAGGTCCCCAGTTAACCTGTGTCACTCCTGTCACTTGTGGGTATGTGGGTGTGCCCTAGTTGTGAATATTACCCTGTGCTGGCAGTTTATCTTATTTCACAACTGACCACAGAAAAACTCAAAAATCCTAGAAACAATACTAGAGAAGCAGAACAAAAAGAAGGAATGAAGCAAGGCTCTGCCCCAGGGGAAATAAAACCAACCAAACAAAGATATATTGAGAGACAGCAAGAAGGACTCATCTCACCAGAGTGTAAGGAAAGAGTGCTAAGGAAGGCTTAGTGAAACTTGGATATAATACAGTGCAAGAGACAGGGGAAAGAGTACAGCTGGTTCAACCTGAGAAGAGGAAGAACAGAAAACAATGAAATAAAGAATAGGCAGCTGTGGACAAAAAGCAGGTCCTCATAGTCCAGTCAAAGCAGAGACTGGACATGACCCAGTGCAGGCTACAGTGGGAGGAACTAAGCCCAACAAAGTCCAGACTCAGTGGAATTGGATAGAACCCAACTAGAACCAGCTGAACTGAACTGCCAACCTCCTCACTTCAGACCAACCACGCTGCCTCTGTAGAGTGGTGAATCTCAGATCCAGACAACTGAGCTGATCTCAGTTACAGTACAAGTGTGGGACTATATTCACTTCATCCCAGAAATGGAGCTAAGACTCAGCATAAATAAAATCAAGGGGAAAATAACCCCCAAATGAGCAAAAGACAGAGAAAATGCATGACACTAGAAAAATATTTCAATAAGACATGACACAAAATGTAAGCTCAGAAGAGGACAACAAAACAAAAATAAAAATGTATGAAGCCTTAAAAGAAAATGTGGAAAGGATGCCATGCCCAAAATTAACCCCTGGAAGAGCTCCAAAAAGGGAGAGAAGAACAAATAATAAGAAACTTAGAAGAAAAATTGCCTTTAGCAAACAAGGGACTTAGAGGCCCAAGGAATGTGGAATTGACACTAGCTCTGTCCTGGGCTGAAGCAGTTGGAATGGAGGAGTGAGATAGAAAGGTGTGTCATTGCTGCGAGATTGGGACCCCAATGGCTGGTTGATGCCACAATGGGAGGTGGGCTGGTTGCTTGCATTTAGAGTGAACCAGAACACTGTACACAGTACCAAAAATACTGTATGATGATCAACTGTGAATGACTTAATCATTATCGACAAGGCATCCAGGATCTAGGATGACTCTGAGACTCATGTCAAAAAAAGTATAACCACCACCATAGAAGAAACAAATACAAAATGCAAATTGAAACATACCATCCTTTATTTCCTTCATGAACTTTTTTCTGTCAGTCAATGTGTCTTCTTTCACATGACAAACATGTAAAAATATATGTACAACCTATATCATATTGCCAGCCTTCTTGGGGAGCGGGCATGGATGGGAAGTAGGGAGTATAGATTGCAAAATGTCTTGAAGCAAATATTAAAAAAATTTTCATAGTTAATCTGAAAAAAATAATTATAAAAAATTAAGAAAACAGTTAAAGTTTTGGAGGCAACAACAAGGACTGTCAGATGTTCCCATTTACCCAGTGATTTTTAACTTGGTCTTTTAAGTTTGTTGCACCTGAACTATCTAACTGGACAATCATTACTACTCATTATGTACTTTTTGTTCTAGGCAAACTCCTTGTCCCCTGAACATGACTTGTACCATCTTCTCTCTTTGTACATATGCCTTATGCATGTAATCGCCTATCACATAATGTTTACCAGTTTAATTTTTACCTTTTATTTTAAGCCCTACTAAAATATTCTCATCTCCGCAACTCTTTTCTTTCCCTCCCATTAATAGTGAGTCTTATAATTGAATCTCATGTAGTCCTTTATTTTCCAATTTTCTAAACCACTTACCATTCATTATTATATCTTTGTATATTATTGTTTTCTCAGTTAGTGTAGAGTCTCTACTTCATTGAAAGTTCTATAAATTCACATATTTTTCTAGCAAAATGTCAATTGGCTTCCCTCTTTGGCTTTATGCAAAGAACTCCATAAATAATGGATATAGTCATTGATCATAAAAAATATTGAGAACGCTTTGATACATATCAGTCTTCCCAATCAACTACGAGATGAGCTACATTCCTGTCAATGTAATTCAGTTTACCAGCACCCCCCTGGCTTTGGGAATCATGGATAAGAGTTTATAATTGACATAAGCACACATAACTGCCTTATTTACATGGTGATCCTAAATATTGTGCTAATAAAAGGTTTGAATCAATATATTTGTCCTCTCTTTTGTTCAACTAGTACCAGAAAAATCAGTTTAATCCTCAACCTTGACTATGGGAATAGAAGTCTTATTGTACTATATTAAAATTTCTCCATTAGGGCAGTCATGAAATTTATAGGATTCATATCCAAAGGTTATAGATAATTGTTTCCAAGATCCAGAATCTCTTTGTAAAATCAGTATCATGATTTTCAGAATATTGTGAATTTCTTAGTGTTTGCTATCAAATTTAATAAGGGGAAGTTAGCATGACTCTTGAATTGTCCTATCTAGAAAACAAGTCCTGACAGAGAAATGAAAGCTTTATAAAAGTGTAATTTACAGTATAGGAAATTAAGAATATATAGCACCTGACAACATATCTGGTATGTACTATGATGATTTCTAATGAGGAAGAAAAGTTAGGAAGGTAAATATATAAATATTTTCTTTCATTTACTTAGAGATCATTGATCCACTTATCCCAGAGGCATCCTCAGGTGATGAATAGATAAAAAACTTGTCTATTTTTATTACTAGTTACAATGTAGGTAGCATTTTAAATTTACAATATACTTTCATATATTGTTGTTTCCATAACAAACCTGGCAAGAACGTGTCATATCAATCCCACTTTATACAGAGTTGAAGTGACCGGCTCCAAATCTCAATAAATAAGAGCTTAGCTGAATCTGAACTCAAGTCTTTCTTACTCTAATTCTTTATGTCTTAAATGCTTCAGTAAATACTTTATTTGTTTGACTAACCATCATCAGGCCAGCAGCATTGAAGTGGCCAGTGATGAGGGCCATGGTGTTAACCCAGGACTAGTGAGTCAGCAACTGGCCATAATGGAGAAGCTGTGTTATTTGCCCTAAAGGAATCAGGAAGCAAAGGGAAGGAAGTCTCAGCAGTTTTAGTCGTTCAGTACCTATCAATTGCTATGCTCCAATGTAGGAACCCCCTTCCATGAAATAGATTAGCAACTTAACTATAACAAAGACTTATATTTATCTGCAGTCTCATAGAATGTTTCAGAGGTGGAACCTGAACTGAGGTCTTCTTTATTCTAAGAACAACCCTCTTACATGTATAATGTAATGTTTTTACTCCAGAAATTACTCAGGTGTCAACTAGGAAATATTATAGACTCTAGAAGGTTCAGGAATTTTTTTTGAATAATAAAGAGGAAGAAGATGATTTCAGATAAGCACAACAGAGAAGTCCCTCATGAAGAAGATTATATCAGAGTTGTGTTTTAAAGAATATTTCATTTGTAGACAGAATCTGTTCTAGGCATGAAAGATAGCCTGAACAAATTCTTAGAGATTAGAAAGAGTATGATGAAATCAAAGACTAGGAAGATGGTTTGTTTGGTTGAATCATAGATTAAAAACAAGGGAAGTATGAAATAGGTTGGAAGGACTGGACCAAATATTAGAGACTATTAAATTTCAGGCTAAGGAACTCTTTATTTTATCCTTATGACAATACAGATCTATTATATGGATGTGTATGTATCTGTGTCTGTGTGTGTACCTTATACATATTAAAAAGGAGTGGAACAGGGAGAAACATGATTAGACCTGTTTATTAAAAAAATTATCTTGGTAGCTCTGTGATAGGAATAGCAACTGTGTAGAGGATGAATTGGAGAGGAGGGATTCTGGATGCAAGGAAGCCAAGCCTATTGTAATGACTTAGGATAGATGGTGCAAGGATCTAAAATACTGTGAGAAAGGAATGGGCTTAAGACATATTTTGGGCAAGATGCTGTAAATGATGGAATATGGTCAGGTGAGTTAATAAAATTTGCGTTCACAAACCTAACTATAAGAATGAATTTCTTGACAGAAATTAAAAAAAACCTAAGAATAAGTATGGACTTACAGGAAAAGATGGATTTAATATGTGTTTGAGACCTCTGGGTGATTATGTCCTCAAGACAAATGAAGACTCAGGACTGGAACTCAGGTGAAAGGTGAGAATTGGAATAATTTGGAATCATATGCCTAGGTGCTAATTACTAGAATGAGAACCAATGTGATTATCAAGAGAGGAGTAAAAAAAAGTCCTTGATAGTAACCTGTAATTTCTGTTTATACAGTCACTTGCATGATGAGCCTGCAAAAGAGACTGAGAAGAATCAGTCTTATCAGTAGGAGGAGAATCCCACGAGTGTACAACATACCATATTAGGAAGTAGAAATATGAAGATAAAGTCAGAGTCTGCTCTAAGATAGTTTATGCTCAATTTAAGGGAATGACAAGAACAGAGGAAGCTATAATAATGGTTAGACTGTAAAAAATTCATTGGAGAGTCTTGTATGAGAGAAGACAAGATCAGGGAAGGGTACAAGAAAGATTTCACTGAGTTGACCTTCAAAAAAAGGGAAAGATTTCAGCCAACAGAACATCAGGGGATATCTTTCCAAGGTTAAGGGGGAAGCACAGAACAAAGGAAGAATGCGGAGCTTGGTAGGGTAAGATCAAATTAAAGTGAGTAGTCAGTCCAATTTAGCTGAAAAATAGAGGGCAGAAAGGAGGGCAATATGATGATGCTAGATAGGCAGATTAAAGCCAAATTGTAGAAGGTTTTGGATATCAAGCTATCAAGCTTATATTTCATTTGCTAAGCAACAGGAAACCACTAACATTTTGAGGAAAAGAATATGATCCATAGGCTGAATGACTGTAAGTATTAAAAAAAATTATTAAGTACTTATCAATGTAGGCTATATTGATTTCTAGGGAGACAAATGTAAGAGTAAGACACACCAAGCTCTCAAAGACTTCACATTTTAGTGAGGTAAACAAAACATTTAGAAGATTTTAGCTTTCAGTCAGATGGAAAAGTTCCATGATTCCCAGAAGAACATACCTTTTCTTAATGTCATTTCCTTTCATTAAATCTTCACAGTTTCTATTGTTGAAATACTTGACAATGCCAAAGATTTTAGTGGCAAGAAACTTATTTTCTGAGATTTCCAGTGTTATTATTATAATAACTGCAGGAGCAAATATCATCTTGTATTTCCAAATTCTTTTTTCTTTCCCAAGGATGATGAGAACTAGAGATCATTTTCTCAGATCACTCTGGAATCTTGGTCTAGGATGAGGGCAGAGATAAATGCATATAAGACCATAGAGATACATGTTTTGGAAAATAGAATCAATAAAAATGGTATCTGCTGTGATTTGAAAAAAAAGATAGAGGAAAAAATGTAAGATGGCTGCCCTTAAGCTTAATTGTGTGTTTAGGAGAATGGCTTCACTCCTTTAGATTTCGTCATGTATATTTGCCTGGTACCCTCCCTGACTTCTTTTTGTGTTGTCTTATTCCATTCAATTGTGAGAACTATGAGGGCAGAGACTATATTTTGCCTCCTCTGTTTGTATCCCAAATTACTTAGCATAGTGACTGGCACATAGTAGTTTGTTATTAAATGTTTATTGGATAAATAGAAGTTCCATCAACAGAAATAGTGCAATGAAAATCATGGAGCTTTTGGGTGAAATAAAATCAAAGATACAGTATCAAAAACTACAACATTTGCACTTAAAAGAAGTATACAGACGTAATAGCACATTTCTATATGTGCTAAATTGTAAACATATATATATAAATATTGTAACTAACAGGGGCCATGTCCATGGCCTAGTTGTGCTTGGGAAAACTCCAGGATGTCAGAAAGAAGGCTATGAGGGAAGGGATGTGGGATGAGGTGACTTAGAGTAGCCCTGCTCTGTCCACATCTCCTAACACGTAATATTTACCAAAAATATGTCACTTTACCTGGATAGAAACCTGAGTTTTGCTTGTGGAAGGGGATATCATAAGGGTTGCAGTTTAAATGTACTGTGAAATGGTTCATTTTTTGCATTATATTTCTCCCACCTAGGGAGCAGAAGCATATTTGAAATTCTCATTATGCTTAAAATGTTCCTTAATATGTCAGTCATATTGAAAAAAAATGATGTTTTCAAAACACATATATCATAGTTGAGTTTTTGCCTTTATCACCAGCATTGTAAAGTACATAAACTTATTTGACCTCATTAGGCCAATAATGATTAGAAAGCCTCATCTAACAAAACTCAAAGATGGAATTCAGGATTATTGGTACAATGTGTAGAAAGCTTATAAGTCATTAAAACTTTTTGTTTTTGTTTTTAAAAATAATGAAACTTCAACATATTTTATTTTTGCACATTGAATAAAATATTCTGGCTTCCCGGCTTCATAAGATCATATGATTATAAACATAGAGTAGAAGGGATCATGAAGTACATTCAGTCTAATTTCATTTTACACATAAAGAATTTGATGTCCAATGAGATTAAGTAACATAAAGAGTCAAATAGGAAGTAACAGAAATGAGATTGTTTAAAAAATTCTCTAACTCCAAATTCAGTTCTTTTCTATTTATTCCTGTGCTACTTTAGTCATGGGGAAGCCAAATCATCTTCTTAGTAGAGTTATAAGTATCAATTAATATGCATTAAATATGCATAACAGCATATAAGGAACTAAAGAAAAACACCAAGTTAAAAGCATTAATAGAGATGAGTGGAAATTAACCATTACTTTCTTTAAAGGTTTATCTTTTTTTCCTTTGCCACTCTCCAGCAATATGCTTTGTGAAATCACAAACATTGAGGAAAACTAAACCAAATTTGGAGTAATCATAGTCATTTTTAAAATGGCAATAATATCTTCTACCTTCTTGAATTACAGTATCTCATTATTCTTTTAAAAGATTTGAAGTGACTGTGAGAAAAAATAAATTTGAGATAAAGTAAGAGATTATCTATTTGTAGAGACTTAAGAGTACTGTCTAAGGGAAATGAGAAGTCATCAGTCAGTCAAGAAGCACTTTTAAAACTCTGAATATTTCCCAGACATTGTGCTAAGTACTGGGAATAAAAAAAGAAGAAGAAAAAGAAAAAAAAAGATAGGTCTTGCCTTCAAGAACCTTACATTCTAATGGGAATGACAACACATAAAGGAGTTTGAAAAAGTGGTAGATGAGATGAAAGTACCCAGAAAGGGTACATCATAAATAAAATCCTGTGGAAAGGAATCAGAAGTAAAATCTAAAGAAGGATAACTGATATTGAAATTCTGGGAGGAACTAGACAATCAAAAAGTGAGGCCAAAGGGAAAAAGAATTATTGAGTGATAGGAAGTATTTCAAGAGTGAAGTTAGTTTCAGGGTAAAGAAGTTTCTGTGGCGTTGTAAAAAAAAGTTAAGTTATGGTCACATAGCTAAGATGTATCAAAGGCATGACTTGCCACTGGGTCATAGAATGATAAGTCAATAGGTATGATAATAATAAGATAATATTTTGCATTGAAAGAACCTTTGAGGACTTCTTGATCACTTTATTTTATGGTTGAGAAAACTGAGGCTTATGTGAAATAAGCAAAATCACACAACTTTTAAGTGGTTAAGAACAGAATTTTAACCTAGATCTCCTTGATTCCAGTACCATTCCTCTCTCCAGCCCACTGTGATTTCTCCATTCAATTTGTCTGAATCTTTTATTTTTAGCATTATTTTTTCAATACTCAAGAAATTTATTTCTCCATAATTTAACATTAGAAGACATAGATACCTTGAGATACTACACTGTTATTCTAGTAATGTGAAGAGATGAAAAAATAAAAATGAAAGTGTGGTTGATTATATTTAACATCTACCAAATACTATGTTGTGTTATGTAAGGATGTGATGTAATGCAAGTCAGGGCATTTTGGAACTTTGGGGACATTGGAACACCAAGGAGGCAGGACCAGTGACTGTTGGTGAAGAACAAAGGGTTCTGGGACAGAAGAGACAGAAGGAGCAGCTTTGGAGGGAAGCCAAGGGGAGAGAAGGTTGTATTTTGGCTGTGAGATCTTCTGAAGTGAGCCCTGGAGGTTTTTCCTCAGACCTTCTAAGAATACTTGCAGTTAGTCTTGAATCATACTTGTTCTTGAAGTGCATTGAATATCCAACAACACTTTTCAACAGAGTTGGGAAGGAGTGTCTGGACTTCCATTGGGGAGCCAATCCCTGGACCCCATTTGTCTTGGGTTTTCCCCACAATATCCCCTATGAATCTAAAATCAGTCTTAGTATAGAAATATAATTAGGGGCGTGGGACAGAGAAGCTACATTTGGGGAACACAGAGATCAGATTATTGGGGTCCAAATCTCTGTGGGTACCTGGCATAGTCAAGGACTGGGGGAGCTTAGGAAATTACCCTACAGTCACTTTCCTGTGAACCCCATCTCAATTTCTTTGTTTTCAGTTCCTAAAATAAAACTTTTAGTTCTTTAGTCAGATCAGCTTGTATCCTACTGGTGGGAGGCAGACTGAAGGGGTTAAGGAAGGGAGACAGGCTGACCTCCATTTTTAGCCTGACCTTTTCAGCAGGAAATAGGGGGAGGCTTCTGTGTGTCCTGACTGGCACCAAGAGCTTAGTGGGTTTATACTCAATTAACTTTGGGGGGATAACTTCCCTTTATCTCCCTAACCCCAGCATGACATAGCCGTGATCCCCATTTTCTGAAGAAACCCCATTTTGTCTCCCAGTAAGAAGGGGTGGCTGAGAGGGAGGAAAGGTCCTCTTATATCTTTCTTGAGTATTAGCAACAACACCCCAAACTTATTAATCACACCCTTCTCACAGTTAGCAACACCTATATTGTCATCAATATCATGTCTGTTTTCCTTTCACTTTTCTTTGACTGCACTCAATAATCATTGTCTAGAGTTTAATGGATTTCTAAATTCCATTTGACAGACAATTTCATGCTAAAACATTTCCAAGTTTAATCAACCTCCTCAATGATCTTAATAAGCTTCACTTATTCTGTTATCCACTCATTCCCATTGTTTTTCAAAAGATATTCTCTTTTAGAATTATGTGGAAAAAAAAAACAACACAAAAAACTCACTGTAAAATCATGGGTTTTGTAAGTTATCAGCAGTTGAAATGGGTCATGGTGACAATAATGAATTTGTCTGGGTGCTACACATTGTACTGGAAGACTTGGAGAGGACTGCTTGATTTACAAATGGCAAAGGTTTGAAGGATCTATATATTTGTGGTTGGGAATATCTATACATTTTTTTTAACCCTTGTACTTCGGTGTATTGTCTCATAGGTGGAAGAGTGGTAAGGGTGGGCAATGGGGGTCAAGTGACTTGCCCAGGGTCACACAGCTGGGAAGTGGCTGAGTATACATTTTTGTATGCATGGCAGAGGGTGGAGGAAATGGAGCTCTATCCATTTCAACTCAGATAGTACTTTAGGGATTGCCTTAGGGAAACAGAGGTCAAATTACTTGCACAGGGTCACATAACTAGTATGTATCTGAGGCAGTATTTGATCCCACAACTTCTTGACTCCTAACTGTAAGGGGGAAAAAGGGGTTTTATGGGTTCAATATATTAAAGGATGGTCACCAGAGGATTGAACTATTATAAATCCTTTGATTTGATTGAACTATTATAAATTGACTTTTATGGAAGTTTATTTACAATTAAGGAGAGAGGAAATGAGGAAATAAGAATCTAGCCCAGTAGGTAATTTATTACAATCCTCTAATTAATCCAGGTAGATCTTAACATTCAGCTGAGAGTTAGAGGGCCAGAGGCCAGGAGGTGAATGGAAACTTCATTCACCGAGTCTACTAAAAGAATTTTATTAAGAGAAGTTTAGGAAGATTCAGTCAGTCTTTAACTCACCACCTGGAATTCAAAGAAGATATTTAAAGCAGTCTCCCCAGGGTCTCAGCATTCCAACACTCCTTCATGAACCAGAAGAGGTCTGTCACTAGACATACTCTTCAACCAAAGACCTCAGCTGACTGAGGACCTTCTCCTTTTAAAGGGGTCACTTATGCTTCACTTCCTGTGCCTCCCTCCTAATTTGCATGTCGAATCACAATAGTTGATTCTCATAGTACTGCCTAGGGGGCAGTCAGTTGATTCTGATTCCTCACCCACTCTAGCACATGTGGGTTATGGACCTCCCAGAATTAGAGGTGGTCTCACCTTTGGTGATTAAATCTAAAGATGGGCAGTGTAGACTTAATCTAATTATCACACAGCTCAGTACTTGATGTGACAGGATATGGTACTTAACATTATAGATAATTAGAAGAAATATACATAAATAATATTTAATAGTATTTTCTCCAGATATCAATCATTTACTCAAAAAAATCTCTATTTTAAGAAGATAAATTTAGAGTAGGGAGGTAGCTTATTGGTTATCAAGCCCAACATTTTAGTTTATAAAATTAAGAAACAGATCCATAGATGAATTGATTTGCCAAAGGTTATGCAGCTAAACTGTGGCAAAATTAGGGTCTCAACTGATACCTTCTGGCTCCAAATACAATGGGTGATTCTAATGGGCATTGCATTACATTTCAAATAATTGTTTTTTCTTTTTTTAAGATTACATGTACATACAATTTTAATAATCATTTTCTGAATTTTGTAATCCATGTTCTTCCCCTTCATAAAACAGCAGGTAATAGGTTATATTTGTTATACAACACATATTTCCATATTCATCATATTTTGAAAGAAGACACATATTGGTTACACAAGAGAAAAATTAATGGAGGAAAAAAATTAAGACTTGTATATTTCAATCTGCTTTTTACTTCTATGGCAAATGGATAGCCTTTTTCATCATGAGTCCCTTGGAGTTTTCCTAGATCATTGTTGATAATAGTCGTCAATCACAGTTGAACTTTTCCTCCAATGTTTTTATCTCCTTAAATCTATTTTTCAATGGAAGCTATCCTCTTTATAACACACTTTTGAGAAAATCTTTCCTGCTACATTCTCATGATGATCTTAACTGAAAATGTGCAATGGTTTGCTTATAATTCCAAGTCATTTTTCCTTTGAGTCCCTTGCAATCTTTCTGAAATCATAGTTTTCCATGATTTGCAGCCACAGGACAATTAATCATCATATTTCATAGCTGTCACAGAATTCTTCTGATTCTGCTTACTTCACATTGCATCATTTCATATAAATATTTCCATGTTTTTTTCCCTCTGTGTGTGTGTGTGTGTGTGTGTGTAATCATCTTGTTTGTCATTTCTTATGGTCCAATAGTTTTCCATGAAGATCATATACCGTTACTTCTTCATCCATTCCCCAATCTATAGAGATATCTTTTCATTTCCAGTTACCACCATGAAAAAAGAGTTTCTATAAATGCTTTTGTACAATAGGACTTTTCCCCCTATTTTTTATTTCTTTGGGATACAAATCTAATAGTGCTTCAAGTTAATTCTTTATCTAGATTAGGAGAATCAAGATGCATGTGAGTGACAAAAAATAAAAAAAGAAAGAACACTGTTAAGATCATTTAGTAGAAAGAACTGAGATATAGATAGTTCTTTCTAGATATATTCAATCACATAACAGGAATAACAATAGGAAAAGCTTCCTAGACCATCAATTTCTGCTCTTAGTATGACTCTAAGTTTTACACAGAATATAGTAGTAATTAATTACTGTAGTAGTATTAATGAATCCATGGGCATGCCAATTAGTAACATCTATTGCTATGTGCATACAAGTTATGAGGAAGTAGGAGATGTCCAAATAAACAAAGGCACTCTGGTTTTCAACTGCAGACAACTACCACAGAAAACAGAAAAATCTACCTATTTTACTTTTTATTAGTAATTCCAGAATCACAGCTATGTTTCACTAAAGAGGAAAGACAATTAATTTTAGGACTTTATGAGAAAATTTATATTCATCCACTTTTTGAATCATCAAAATGTGAACTTGGTAACTTCATTTTGAAATTTACTTTTACTCAAACTTTTACTCAAACTATCTATGATCTTATCAGTTTGAATTCCCTCTTATATCTAAGTTCCATCCAATATGTGATCATCTCTCCTTGTCTCTAATTCATGCTCTATTGCCAGTGATTACCATGGGTGATTCCCCCTAACATACAGAAGGACTTCCTTGATTTCTCTTGGCACCATGGAGCTATCAGGAAACTACTTTGGCCATTGACCTATAATCCTTTTCCTTTGACAAATAATCAACCTATCTTCCCTTTCTTCATGTATAGTAAGAATGGCAAGATCAAAATGATTCAACCTGTATAATAATAAACCCCTTCCTTTGTCATTGTATGGGGATTTTATAGATAGAATACCAGTGTTCAAATCAAATTTAATTGAATATCTAAAACGTATGTAATTCTTAACAACTCCTGTCCTCCATTAGCCATTCTGCTTCAAAAGTTCAAAAGTATTAAAAATATTATTACTCTAAATATTCTTGGATATTTAAAGATAAAATCTTTGGAGAAAATTGATTCTTTGAAATTTCTACCATCTCAAACTAGATCTTGAAAATATATTGGTCTTTAATGCTTTAGTCTTATTTTAAACAACTCTACTAAGGTATTCCCTCTACCTTATCACTAGTGAATAAAAAGCCTGTGGATTCACTGATATGTTTGTGAGGTGGTATATCCAGGTTGCCAGTAAGGGCCTAATTTCTATGCATTTCTATGTGTAGGATGTTGCATGAACCCCTTTAATTAAGTATGGAGATGAAATATTGAAGGTATTTTTTTTATCTTGGACAATGATAATGGAGATATGAGGAGGGATAGATTATTACATATGTGGAATTCAGAGTTGTTTTCCTATCAGGTTAGAAAGAAGCATATAGGAAACTAAATGAGAGAATTTGGCTCAAAATTAAAAGGTTCAGATAAATCAATTTCACAGTATCACAGATTTAAAGATGAAAGGGCAAAGAGAAAATTTCAAATTAGGAGACCCTCTAAAGGCTATTTCTAAATGACCACTGTGAAGTTACTGCCACTTATCATCATGATTATCATTTGATAAGTGATTGAGATTTGGAAGGAACTCATTTCATAGTCCAAGAATCTACTGTCATACAGCTAGTAAGTGTCTCAGCCCAAAGTGTAATATAGATCCAATTACTCCAAATCTTGTGTTCCTTCTATTAGGCCAAATATTTCTTATTAGCAAATTGTACGGACTTGCTTGGTGTAGCTCCTGAGGGAGATACACAGTTTAAAACTGGACAAGATCTTGTCTTTGCCATTAGGTGGAGAGAACAGTGACCAACAACTCCCTGTCCTGGTTTTATGTGTCTCGAGTTTTGTTAGACCAAGGTTGTTGGCAAGTGTTTGTTGTCAGCTGGAGAAAGACAAGGCTCCCCAGGTGACCATAATTGTTCATTGGAACTGAGAGGATAGACTAACCTCACACTGGATGCATGCCCACACATATCTATGTGTCTGTCATATGTACTCTTAGTATTTTTGTGATTGTCAAGGCCTGTGCAAATTTTTTATCCCTAGAGGAAAACAGGACAGTGAATCAATTTACAGTCTAATTTTAAAAAAATTTAGATGAACTAAAGCAATCTTCCTCTAAGTTAGTGATTCCCAAAGTGGATGCCACTGCTCCCTGGTGGGTGCTGCAGCTATCCAGGGAGGTGGTGATGGCCACAGGTGCATTTGGGGGCAGTGAATAACTGTAAAGGGGTGGTAATAGTATGTGACAGGGGGCGCTAAGTAATATTTTTTTTCTGGAAAGGGGGCGGTAGCCAAAAAAGTTTGGGAACCACTGCTCTAAGTAAATGTGGCTATTGTAGGTATTCAAGAAATTGGTGTAATGGGAAAGTATCCTCGATGGATATCAGATGTTACAATCCAGCTAGGAACTTCTCAGAGCCAATTAAGCCCTAAACCTTTTATCTTGAGAACAAAGTTTATTTAACAAAAAAGGAATAAAGGTAACTGGATAGGTATGACCCTAACTCTATTTACACTACCTCCACACAACTTGTATATTCCTTGCTTAGGGTAAACTTCTGTTTCTTCTCTGGACCCTACTTAATCCTCCCTATACTATCTAAATCCTTTCCCAAGCTATCTGGCTTGAACTAAACTTCCTACCAATCATTAATAAGAAAGAATGGGGAAAAAAAACCAACAACCCTGGGTTTTGGCTTCTGTATTAAGTAACCAAAGTTATAGATGGAAAGCTTCGGATTACCTTAACCAATAGGAATTCTGGCAGCTGGATCAATGTGGCAGATGAAAACTGGACTCAGCAAGATTGGTTTTCTCCCAGTAAAGCCTATGCTTGGATGCCAAGAATTTCTCCATGAAAACCTGACTGTCCAGGGAGAATCCCTTAGAGCAAAACCCTCCATCAGTTTGCAGTTCCAGGCAAAGAGACAAAACCTCCCTCCAGCTTGGTCAAAATCCAAGAAGGAAGTGAAGTGAAGTTATTTTCAGTTGTAGACCCATAATTCCTTTCTTACCCAGAATCCTTTCCCAGGTCTTATCTCAAAATTCCCTTCTTTCAACTAACCCTAGAAAATTAGACTATCCCTAAATATATTCCTACATTGATTCAGTAAATTCTAACAGGAAAATATATATTTAAATAAAAGAAGAATAATTTCTTTTAAAACTCCTCATATCGAAGGATAATAATATTTATCCATTAGAATTAATCATGGAGTATTTATGATTTACTATGTGTTTGAATTTTTAAACTAAACTTGTGACTTCATTAGGGTAGGAAATTCTTAGTGAGGGAATACCTTCTACCTAACCAGGTAGGCACCTAATTTATGATTTATAGCCTTAATGAGTACCCTGGCCCCCTGAGAGATGTATGCCACAGCTGTGCCCTGATCTCAAATTTTCTTCACTTTGACAGCAGCTTTCTATGCTCTAAACACTATTTCCTCTATGTTTTTAATAATATGTAGAAATTATTATCATACAATCAACAAAATATTGAATCACTAGATTTTTGAATGTTATATTAGATGTTGTAGAAAAAATAATAATAGCCACAACAGTAGCACTTGTTGGAAGAGACTTTTTTTCTCCATCATGTTGCTTTGTGTAACATCATCTCTCAGTGACCTGGAGGTCAAAGACCACTGAGTAAATTCAGGTATAGATAAGCCCTCACAGAAAGGAATTTAATGAACCAAGGAACCCAGACAGGAAACTGATTCCACAGGCACTGCCCCCCTCCTGGGTAGCCCAAGGCAATTGAAAAACTATGGTTTGTTCCTGAGATGTGATGTGGGAGAGCTAATGGGTGGAGAAAACAGCTAATACATGGAGAACAGGAGGTCTTTGGGATCTTCTCACTGGAGCGTGGAGGCTGAACAACTTGGTGGTGGTGAGCTTCAATCCATCATAGCAGCCAATAGAGTAGAAATCTAAGTAACTTTCTACCGATTTCCTAACTTTACTTCTCTTTACTTCAGCACTAATTTGATATAATAAAGTTATAAAGCTTCTAGCAGCCTTATAATTTAATTTTAATTATTATACACTATTAATAATTGCTGCTATTTACATAGCATTTTAGGGTTTTACATAGTTTATTATACAAATTGTCGTTTGAGGTGGAGGAGAATAGGCATATTTTATTTTGTATTCATATCACCAGCATAGAGATAGGTACCATAAACATAGTTGGTGCTTAATAAATGTTTACTGGATTATGAAAAAGCTGTCCAGTTTTCTCATGACCATTGAGGAAATTACACCTTAGTTGGAGAGGCAACGTATGTTTTTGACAATGAAGAAAGTAGTTTAGAAATAGAGTATTTCTCTTTATTTGTTGTGTGACTTTTCCTCTATAAGCCTCAATTTCCTAATTTGCAAAACCTAAAGATTGTCCTGGATCTTTAAAGTATCTTCTCATTCTATCATTTCATGACTTTTAAGAATGGTCACAATGTTGTGACTGCTTTGTCATATGCATTTTTCAGAAGTAACATCCTAGAAGCTTAGAGAAAAACTAGATCACTTAAGTTTAAGGTTTATGGAAGAAATAAGATGAAAAGCAGAAAGAAAAATTCTTCTCTCATGTAACTAATTTTTCTTATCTTTGTGAATGTGTTTATATATCCACATCATGGTTTAAGAAACAAATCAACTGGATTTTTAAAATATCTGCTTACATTACATGAAAAACCATTAACATTCTTAAAATTAAGTATTTGCATTGTCCTATAATTAATAAATAAAATTTAATGGCTTCCAACTAAACTAGGTATGCAGCTCAAAAATGGTCTTCCTCCTTTTTGAATCCCAATCAGAGGATCTCTGACTGATTCATTAGTGGATGTCTCTTCTATTCAGTTTTTATTTTTTCTAGGAAAAGGTCTATGTCTGTTTCTCTATACTCAATACCACAACATTCATCACACATGTTTAGAAAATGTCTTTATTTGACTTGTAACTACATCAGTGCATTTTGTTTAATGCATATCAAGAATATAAACTTTATAGTTCCTGACAGTTTAAGTTCTTTCCTATGTCTATATTTAACATGTTGGATTCCCACAGTTGCAATATTTAATTTAACATTTTTGGATCTGAATGTAGTAAAGAAAAAACAATATGACAACACATTGATTTTGAATCAAGAAAATTGGATTCTGGTACCAGCTTGACTATTATCATTATAAACTCAAAATCTTTGGGTCTATTTCCTTATCTATGAAAAGAGTAAATTGGATGATATTACAGGAGATCCTCATAATCTGAAGATAACTAGTCCCACAAAATATCAGCTTAAAGTAATTCTATTTAAGACAAAGATCAATATTTCAAAAAGAAAATAAAACAAAAGAAGAGGACAGAAAGGAGGGGAGCATCAAGGTGTAAGAGACTCTAAGAACAAACAAAAATAATTGAAATTTTTTGTTTAATTTTTCTGAAATAACTGTATGAGGGCATCAGAGTAAATCCTTCACTTCATGCTTGACTTTTATAGCACAATTATATAGGAGACAATTGTTGCAAAAATATTCAGACTTTGTTAGTTTTCCCAAGGATATCTCAATGCTTTGATTTCAAATAATATTTTGAATCTCTATAAATAATAAGAATTAGCTAATGAGTGGGGATGGATAAGTAGGAGGGAAAATTTAAGTGGAGACTGATCTTATAAGTGAGGAGCTCTTGATAGTGAATACTTTTCACTTTTGTTTTCTTATGCAATTTGATATGGCGACAGCTTTTCATACTTAAGAGATAACTTGTCCCAGAGTCAGGAAAACCTTAGTTGAAGTCCCATCACTGGTACAGTTGCTATGACTCTGGAAAAAAATTATTTAACCACTCAATGCCCCAGAAAACTAGCTAGAATTATATGTTATAGGACTGATCTGCATTTATAAAGGAAGTTCCCAATCCAAGAGTCAAAGTTGGGAATTTAAGCCAGTTTCAATAATTTGACTCCTACTATTTCTATTATTTGTTGTTTTTTTTTAATTTTCTATATCACACCTAGACTTCATAACCAAATCAGACAAAAGTGAGTCACAGTTATCTGAGTCAAAACCAGGTCATCTGTGTCTGCATGCACAATTTATGGACCATTTGGTATTATATACTAGAAAGGAAGTTTGCCATACTATGAATCCTGTTTTTCACATTTGTTAGCATGGTGAATCTGAACAAATCACTTTAACCTCCCAGAGTCCTACTGTACTCATTTATAAAATGGGGACAATAAAACTGCAGTATCTACTTCACAGAAGTGTTTTGAGGTTCACATGAGATAATATATTTTAAAGTTCCTCATAAAATTTCAAAATGTATATTAATACTTGCCATCATCACCAACTTCATCATTAGGTGTGATGCTACTAATGGTAAAAAAAAGAAGTTATCTTTAAGTCCTTCCACAAATCTTTTTTCTCCTAATTAGATGATGTTCTTAGTAAAATACCATGATAATATTTGTTACTTAAAAGGAATTGAAGTTTAAGGTGAGCCTTTAAGGAGATTTTGTAGCTGACAACAGATGTCTCATTACTTAAAATGATATAAGCATAGTTCTATGGGCCTTATATTATAACAAAGAAAATAATTTATTCCATTTATGCATATATTGTAAAAGAGTATGATTTGAACTTTTTCACCCTAATGAAATTAACTTTTAATCTATGAAAAATGCTAATTTTAAAACAAAATCTCCTAAAAACAAATCCCATATTTCATGACTAAGTTAAATGGTGATCCAGTTTTTTAAAAAAATCAGTTATTCTTTCTTTGTCCTTCAATTTGCAATGAGACATTTCATTCATTTTGGCTAGGTGAATCTACTTCAGGAGCCTTAAGTACTTGTTAGTATAGAGTAGTTAAATATACATACTTAGCCTTCATCTACTTTTAGCATATCCCAGGATAAACTCTCTTCATTCTCTGCCTTAGCCTCTCTGCCTTCCTCATTTTTCTAATTGTTCTGATTCATCTTTTAAAGGGAAGTACCAATGACTTTCCGTCTGACTCTTCCTCCTCTGGGTTGGTTCCTTAAGAATAAAAGCTCATTTTTCCTCAGAGCTAGAACGTTATTCATTCTGAGCTTTCACAGCTGAACCATTTTCTTCACAGATATCAATAGAATTCTGTTACTGCAAAAGTGTGCTGATTGGATAACAGTTCCTGAAAGATGCTTGTTAATTCCTATCAACAAAATTGACAGAAAGTTTATAGTTTTCCAAATTGTTTTCCTACTTATGAATTTGAACATCAAATACATAACAACATAGATTCTTGTTGGAATCAATTCTTATCCAGAGGTCATTTCTTTTTATTAATGACTTTTCTTAAATGATTTCCCCCTCTCCCCTCAAAAAAAACAACTGAAAACAGCTAGTTCTGAATCTGTGACTTCATTAGTATTTGAATGATAAATCCTCATACTTATACCAGTTGGAAACTTCTGCTAACTCTTAAAGAGTTTCATTAGAATGGAAGTGACTTTCCCGTAGTCATACCATCAGTATGTGTCACGGTCACAACTTTTTAACTCCACTCTTTGTGACTTCAAGATCTTCCCTCTCTACTGTGCCATGTTGCTTCTCTGAATTTTTAGTTGTGTATTAACTTCTAATTGTCTATTCTTTCTCTTGTTATAGTATTGATATAGCATTTAAGTAATTGGATTTCTCATATTTTACTTAAAATAGAATTAGCAAATCAATCTAAGCCTCTGTTCCAAAGATCCATATCTTCCTCTTTTTCCCTTGGAATCATAATTTAGAGAATGAAGAGCGAGGAGACTGAAACCAAGAAAATTGAAGTAATGACCTAAGGTTACAAAGGAAATATAGTCTTTGTTTCTTTTGAAATTGAAATTATTTCCATTTATTTTGTCAGATTTATGTCTATGTATGTAGATCTATGTCTTATGTCTGTGTAATCTCTATCTCTACTCTCACTGTTATTTGTCCTTTCTCTTATCACACCAGACTCTTGCCATAATTTTGTTCATTTCGTCTTCAATTGTGTCATATGTTGGCATTGTACACTGATACTTAGGCATGACACACTCCTGTTAGAACACCGACCAGTGCGTCTTCTATAAATCCTTAATTCACTAGAGGATTTGTTGGAGGGTTTTAATAAAGTTGTAAACATAGGGACTGTATAATCATCATTTGACATGCACTGTTTTCATCTGTAAAACAGTGAAAAAGTGGTTGTTATCATATCCATCTGCAGCAATCCAGGGTAATTCTAATAAGCTTTGGAATAAATACATTGAATATGATGCACATTTTTCACTTGAGCCTGACATCTAACTTCATGAATAAAAAAGGTGCTATTTATCATAGCATGGTAATGACACGCATCGTATTCATCATGCTTGTAAAGGAATGAGTTTTTTGCTGATACTGTTTTGAGGTATTGCTTAGTAATTATACATTAAAAAGACGTCAAGGTAATGTTGCTTTGTATGCTGTAGAACATAACCACTTGCAAATTATCTTCCATTTTATATTAACTTTTATGTTGGCTGCAATGTGGTAAAGTATGTTGATCAGTTCCCTATTCATTCAGAATGGTTTTTATCCTATCCATGGAAATAGTCCAAGTTATTATTTATTTTGCAGTTTGTAAGTATGTCTTTTGAATTTGACATCTGGGACCACTCTTAATAGTTTGTGTTTTTAATAAAACACAAATTTGGCTTTATGTTAGAGATGTTTTGCCTATACTGCTTATACGTGGAAACTAAAGAAGTCATAGACTGGTTAATGAGATTAAATTATTCAGTAAAATCTAATGGCCTTTTTATGTTATTACATAGTAGGAGAATTAGATAAGGGAGTAATTATTAATTTGACAACAAATTTTGCCTCTACTTCCTCCATCAACTACATCTAGTAAGGGTTGGGGGAGGAAAAAAAACTCAACTATTTTTACCAAAAACTGAGCATTCCATTTGACCAAAAATTTACTTCAAGCCAGCTCTGTGGTCCTTTGCCTAAAAAAGTAAATACATTAATAATCAGAGCATGCAGAATGGTTCAGTGACTAAAGAATGAATCTGAAAGGCAAGAGAGTATAGTTTACATTATGTCTCTCACATTTACTAGTACTGTGGCAGTGGGTAAGTCACTTGACATTTCATTGTCCCTGACAGTTTTATGAGAATAGAATGTTCAAACAAGTATTGATCCCATCAGTAGGACTTTCCCACACAACAGAAAATGTAGATTAGGACTAATACCAAGATTTTAATACTGTATCTAGTCTATTTTTTCCTATTTATTCAGCTATGTGACTCAATGAATATGGGAGAAAGGAAGGTTAAATTTCAAATTCTGCCTCACACATTTACTAGCGGTTTTGCCTTAATTAAGTCAATTAATCTCATTCATTCTCAGTTTCTCATTGGTATGATGGGTACAATAATAGCACCTATCTCACAAAGTTGAGAGGCAACAAGTTTGCCCAGTGGAAAGAGCAGTGGGCCAGGAGTTTGGAAAACCTGAGTTCAAATGCGGCTTTAATCACTTACTAGCTGTGTGACTTGGGACAAATCATAAAAACTCTGTATGTCTTAATCCACTGATGGAGGAAATAGCAAACCATTGCAGTATCTTTGACAAAAAAAATCCCAAGTATGGTCCACAGAGTCACAAAGAGGTAGACACAACTGAACAACCACAAAGACCATTTAGAGTAGTTAGCAGATGTAGTGGATGGAGGGCTGAGACAGGAGTCAGGAAGACCTGAGTTCAAATCCAATCTCAGGCACTTAATAGCTATGTGACCATGGGCAAATCACTTAACCCAGTTTGCCTCAGTTTCCTAATCTATAAATGATTTGGGAAAGGAAATGTCAAAACTCTCAGTATTTTTGTAACAAAAACCCTAAATAGGTCACAGTCTGGCATTATTGAAACAACAGAACAACAACACAAAGTTGAGGATAAAATTAAATCATGTGCGTAAAAGACTTTGATAGATATATAAAGATACATATACGTATGTGTGTATATATTAAATTAAATACATAATTAATCTATATTATGTTACATAAACATACATGTAATTATACACAACATATAGAACCAAATGACCATATATTCAATAATATAGTTTATATATAACTACATATTTATGTGAACATGTTTATATTACGTCTATGTGAATATGTATATATTTACATATAAAACCAGCTGAAAACCTAGCAAGATGCACTGTACATGTGTTTTTTAATAAATGATTTTATAAACTTGAATTGGATTAGATTAAAATTAATTGAAGAGGTAGAATAAGAAACTTCAAAGGACTCAAACGATTTACTAGGATTTAAGAAAAGATTGAAATATTGTTTTGTGAAATGTTGTTAAAGGATCTAATTATGCTCAGGCTTTGGAAGAAGATGTAAGGATCACATCATAGATGTATTGATATAAGTGGAAGATGGTGACTAGGAAGAAGTTGATTTGTTTGGTGTTGTTACAGGACGGAATGAGCCTCAGCACTAGATAGATTCCCATTCAAATTAATGAAGTGCTTTTAACTACTAGAGATGTTCATTCATGAAATGTGTTAGCTCATGAGGTAATGACCTCTTTGTCACTGGAAGAATCTTAGCAAAGGATGACTATTTTCCAAAGATGTGGAAATTCAGATTTCTACACTGAAAGGGTTGAGAAAGTAGATGAACTAAAAGGAAGTTCCCAACACCCTTTCCATGAATGTTATAATATATAAAAAATAGGGGAAGAAATGACTGAGGAAACAAAGATTTTATCATCCAAGAACATTAATTTCTTAAGCAAAGCATGCAATTACGTATCAAATTGGGATCAAGCCCCTTCCTCATTTTAGAGTTAGATCCCCAATTCAGGAGGAGACAGACTTTTTATACATTAAAATGTTAAATAACATTAATTAAAATAAATCATATAAAACTTAATATAATTTCTAATTGGATGAAAGATTATGCACTTTCCAAATTGGATGGGGGAGCATGAAGACGTGCTGTTTCCTGTATTCAGAAAAAGATATACCCCACTCCACCCTAAGTATTTTTTTAAAAAATCAAAGTAATGACCAATTTGGGCCTAGTTTTAAAAAAATACATGTATGCTGCTTGAAACATGTAATCATGAGGAAACTCATTAAATCAATTTAATATTTATCTTTCTCTTCAACACAACCTAAGTCCAGTTAAGAGTCTCTAAACAACAGTTAACACATGATCCAGTTTTCCAGCCATATAGGAATGGATTCAAATGATGCAATAAGTTTTTCCCCCAATTGCCAAAATAGTACAAAGTTTTATCATAGGACAGAATTTGGACTAGGACCATAACTGAACAGAAATGGAACTGAGCTGACTTCAGAATTGAGTCACAAAATGGATTCAGTGTGGTTCACTCAGTTCCCCAAATTAACCTCTTGCTGTCCGAATCTCAATTCCACAATTTTCATACGGATCTTAATGTTTTAATGGGGGATTTTAACTTTACTCTAGAAGCATTTGTCTGTGAATCAAAGTAGACAAAGAAGTCAGAGTGATAATGAGAAACCAGGACTTCTGAACAAAGTATTATGTAAATAGTTGAATAGCAATGGCATATGAATTACTAAAATCATTTTAACTCATGAAATGATTGAATATTTATAAATTAAAGCTAAAATAATCAGTGGCACCCAACATTCTGTCTTATTAACCAATACTTCCTCATAGCCATGTTCAAGCAGAAATTAATGCTTAGAATCTGTCAGTTTCATGTGATTATGCTTTCCAACTAATTGTTCAACTAAAACAAAATATGATTAATTATATTATATATTGTTTTAGTGGTGATTAGATTTGATAGTTATCATGTTCTTTGGAATTTGATCATGCAAATTGAACATTTCATTTGATATGGTACTTCCTTCTCAAATTTACCATATAAAAGTTAAGAAATCTGAAAATGTGAATGTAAAGTTCATAAACATATATGTATATGTACATAAACAATAAAATGCATATATGGATGTATAATATAAAATATGCACTTGCAAATTATACATATTAAATATATTATCATTGCTGTTATTTTTAAATTGTAATATATAATATTTTAAATGTCGAATTCCCATATTTCTTCCTTAGAGAAAATAGTAATGATGTGGATATTTTTAAAAAAATTTGCTTAAATCTGGCTAATTTTCATTCAGTCATTTCAATTCCAGAATTAAGGGGTCAACTTTGAGTAAGAGAATTTGAAAATGACTGGAAAAGATATAATGACTTTACGGGACCCTTGAAATACTAAAGAGTTAAAGAGAGGCCTGAGATTAGATTCTAAAAGCAATCCACAAAGGATTTAAAATACATGTAAAGCAGAATTATTAATAAGGATAGTTAGTGAGGTATATATGGCTATAACATCCATTCATTAGAAAATAATTCTTTGAATAATGTTTATATGGAAGACCTCAAAGCTGAGAAATCACATTCATATATATGATCCTTAAGAGTACATGAAGGATTTAACAGGTTGCATATGCTAGGCCCTTTACTGTAGTGGCATGAATTTTGTGAACTTGAATCAGTTGAATATCAAAATTAAGAACTGGAGTTGGTTACAACAGAGCACACTCCTGCCTTGGACAAGGCTGATGGTGTTTGAGAGTGAAATTTCACTAAACACTTTGGCACAGGAATTAGATTACAATACTTTGAAAAGAGAACAAATATGAAGAATGTGCAAATATTAAGATTAAGGAATCTTTTCAAGAAGTGTAAAAGTGAAGAGGTAAGAAGAAAGAGAGATGATGAAGATGAGGATGAGGATGTTGCCGATGATGAAAGGGAACTATTTGGCATAAAACAGTAAAGGGAAATTATGTTTTTTAAAATCTCCTTGACTTCATATGCAGCAAGAAACTTTTCTCTAAGATGGCTCATAAGAGACAATTCACTACTTCATTAGGAATGTTAGTCAACTTTTTATAGCTTTCAAAGTGTGAAAGTTTTTCCATACTTTGATTGTAAACATACTACTTTGAAATTTCTACCCACTGTAAAATTTCCCTGATCTCCTAATGTGATGCTCTGCAAAAAAGGAAAGGAATTTAATCTGGTGTAAAAATACTTTGTTGTTGTTGTTGTTACTTCATCCTTCCACACATTAAAAATGCATTAAAATTTTTTAATTTGGAATTGTAATAAAACTCACTAGCCTAATGGTTTTTTTGATAATTGGTACATTTCCCTTTTCTAGTTTTGCAGTACATATCTCAGTTGCTATAGTCTTTCTGAGGATTACTGACAGTGGCTCAGCCCTCACACCCACTAATTGTGTTAGTATTAAAGAATATATTTTTTGGGTCTGATGACTTGAATTCTTCTCCTTTTCAGCTTGAGATTGTAGGGAACAAAAACAAGACCCCATTTGAAAACTTATCATGCTAATGGAAAAAGAAAGAACATTTGTATCTAATGAATACATTTTGAGAAATAAAGACATTAAAATTTTACTTTAACTCACAGAATCAAAATGTTCTTAGTCCTTCATCCTTTTCTTTTCTTGGTTCTGCTTTGTTGCTTCTTCAAATGTTTCTTAATTTCTCCCTCTGTAGACTTGTCTGACATTCCATTCCAGGTCTCTATATCAGAGGTATGACTAGCTAATTTTGCACCTAAGGCAAAAATATAAAATTATACTCTCATAATTGCAAAGTAGTTATCTTCAGTATTTTACATATTTTGTCTTTGCCCATCAGCTTCACACACCAAAGGTGAGTACCTCACTCTCTGTATTCTTATTAATAACTGCTTTACGCCTACTCTAGATCTTTTGTGGATGGGCTTTAGTGTCTGCTCTCAGTTCTCTCTTTAGCTCTTTAAGTCTTTCAAGAGCCATATATCAGTGTTTCTTTTCCAGTCATTTTCAAATTCTTTTGCACAAAGTTGATCCCTTCATTCAGGAATTGAAATAATTGAATTAGAATAAGACATAAACAACTAAATAGATTTTAATTATACTTGTATTTTTGTAAGGTTTAGAGGATGAAGATTACTAATTCCTTTATAACTCAATATTTTTAAATTATATTTTCATGTCTATTCTCTATGTATAATGATGTTTCTTAAATGCCAGAAGTATAAGCAATCATTTTTTCTATACTGTACATGTATGGAGGCTTTTTAAAAATTTAACATTTAACATTGTTAAACACTGAAAATTCATTGAGACTTCAGTTACAATCTATTATTAGCAGTTTTGAGGCCTTTCTTGGTATTCTCCCCACCCCCTCATCTGTGTTTTCCACCTATTCCAAAACACTTTTGTATATGTTTTATCTGTACATGTGGTATCCCCCACCCACCCCTTGCCTTGCCTCAGTAAAACATAAGGGCAAATATTTTGTATACATAATGCCCAGCATTGTCCATCACAGATAAGAAGTATTCAATAAAGGATTGTACACATGAAATAAATAGATATGAATTGAATGTGATATATATATATATATATATATATATATATATNAAAGTAGACAAAGAAGTCAGAGTGATAATGAGAAACCAGGACTTCTGAACAAAGTATTATGTAAATAGTTGAATAGCAATGGCATATGAATTACTAAAATCATTTTAACTCATGAAATGATTGAATATTTATAAATTAAAGCTAAAATAATCAGTGGCACCCAACATTCTGTCTTATTAACCAATACTTCCTCATAGCCATGTTCAAGCAGAAATTAATGCTTAGAATCTGTCAGTTTCATGTGATTATGCTTTCCAACTAATTGTTCAACTAAAACAAAATATGATTAATTATATTATATATTGTTTTAGTGGTGATTAGATTTGATAGTTATCATGTTCTTTGGAATTTGATCATGCAAATTGAACATTTCATTTGATATGGTACTTCCTTCTCAAATTTACCATATAAAAGTTAAGAAATCTGAAAATGTGAATGTAAAGTTCATAAACATATATGTATATGTACATAAACAATAAAATGCATATATGGATGTATAATATAAAATATGCACTTGCAAATTATACATATTAAATATATTATCATTGCTGTTATTTTTAAATTGTAATATATAATATTTTAAATGTCGAATTCCCATATTTCTTCCTTAGAGAAAATAGTAATGATGTGGATATTTTTAAAAAAATTTGCTTAAATCTGGCTAATTTTCATTCAGTCATTTCAATTCCAGAATTAAGGGGTCAACTTTGAGTAAGAGAATTTGAAAATGACTGGAAAAGATATAATGACTTTACGGGACCCTTGAAATACTAAAGAGTTAAAGAGAGGCCTGAGATTAGATTCTAAAAGCAATCCACAAAGGATTTAAAATACATGTAAAGCAGAATTATTAATAAGGATAGTTAGTGAGGTATATATGGCTATAACATCCATTCATTAGAAAATAATTCTTTGAATAATGTTTATATGGAAGACCTCAAAGCTGAGAAATCACATTCATATATATGATCCTTAAGAGTACATGAAGGATTTAACAGGTTGCATATGCTAGGCCCTTTACTGTAGTGGCATGAATTTTGTGAACTTGAATCAGTTGAATATCAAAATTAAGAACTGGAGTTGGTTACAACAGAGCACACTCCTGCCTTGGACAAGGCTGATGGTGTTTGAGAGTGAAATTTCACTAAACACTTTGGCACAGGAATTAGATTACAATACTTTGAAAAGAGAACAAATATGAAGAATGTGCAAATATTAAGATTAAGGAATCTTTTCAAGAAGTGTAAAAGTGAAGAGGTAAGAAGAAAGAGAGATGATGAAGATGAGGATGAGGATGTTGCCGATGATGAAAGGGAACTATTTGGCATAAAACAGTAAAGGGAAATTATGTTTTTTAAAATCTCCTTGACTTCATATGCAGCAAGAAACTTTTCTCTAAGATGGCTCATAAGAGACAATTCACTACTTCATTAGGAATGTTAGTCAACTTTTTATAGCTTTCAAAGTGTGAAAGTTTTTCCATACTTTGATTGTAAACATACTACTTTGAAATTTCTACCCACTGTAAAATTTCCCTGATCTCCTAATGTGATGCTCTGCAAAAAAGGAAAGGAATTTAATCTGGTGTAAAAATACTTTGTTGTTGTTGTTGTTACTTCATCCTTCCACACATTAAAAATGCATTAAAATTTTTTAATTTGGAATTGTAATAAAACTCACTAGCCTAATGGTTTTTTTGATAATTGGTACATTTCCCTTTTCTAGTTTTGCAGTACATATCTCAGTTGCTATAGTCTTTCTGAGGATTACTGACAGTGGCTCAGCCCTCACACCCACTAATTGTGTTAGTATTAAAGAATATATTTTTTGGGTCTGATGACTTGAATTCTTCTCCTTTTCAGCTTGAGATTGTAGGGAACAAAAACAAGACCCCATTTGAAAACTTATCATGCTAATGGAAAAAGAAAGAACATTTGTATCTAATGAATACATTTTGAGAAATAAAGACATTAAAATTTTACTTTAACTCACAGAATCAAAATGTTCTTAGTCCTTCATCCTTTTCTTTTCTTGGTTCTGCTTTGTTGCTTCTTCAAATGTTTCTTAATTTCTCCCTCTGTAGACTTGTCTGACATTCCATTCCAGGTCTCTATATCAGAGGTATGACTAGCTAATTTTGCACCTAAGGCAAAAATATAAAATTATACTCTCATAATTGCAAAGTAGTTATCTTCAGTATTTTACATATTTTGTCTTTGCCCATCAGCTTCACACACCAAAGGTGAGTACCTCACTCTCTGTATTCTTATTAATAACTGCTTTACGCCTACTCTAGATCTTTTGTGGATGGGCTTTAGTGTCTGCTCTCAGTTCTCTCTTTAGCTCTTTAAGTCTTTCAAGAGCCATATATCAGTGTTTCTTTTCCAGTCATTTTCAAATTCTTTTGCACAAAGTTGATCCCTTCATTCAGGAATTGAAATAATTGAATTAGAATAAGACATAAACAACTAAATAGATTTTAATTATACTTGTATTTTTGTAAGGTTTAGAGGATGAAGATTACTAATTCCTTTATAACTCAATATTTTTAAATTATATTTTCATGTCTATTCTCTATGTATAATGATGTTTCTTAAATGCCAGAAGTATAAGCAATCATTTTTTCTATACTGTACATGTATGGAGGCTTTTTAAAAATTTAACATTTAACATTGTTAAACACTGAAAATTCATTGAGACTTCAGTTACAATCTATTATTAGCAGTTTTGAGGCCTTTCTTGGTATTCTCCCCACCCCCTCATCTGTGTTTTCCACCTATTCCAAAACACTTTTGTATATGTTTTATCTGTACATGTGGTATCCCCCACCCACCCCTTGCCTTGCCTCAGTAAAACATAAGGGCAAATATTTTGTATACATAATGCCCAGCATTGTCCATCACAGATAAGAAGTATTCAATAAAGGATTGTACACATGAAATAAATAGATATGAATTGAATGTGATATATATATATATATATATATATATATATATTTAACCTCTTTGTCACTAGAAGAATTTGTTCTTTCACTTGTTCCTTTCCCAAAAGAGGGCCATTCCATTCATTTCACTTATAAGAAAGACTGAAAAATCTCTTTCAAATTTCCCTCTCCAACTAAGGGTTGATTTTCTCCTCAAATAAAAAAATGTTTTTTTAAAAATAGGAGCTTTCAAGAATTAGAAGTAATCATGTTTAGCTTTTAAAAACCCCAGGATATAATGTCTATATTTACAAAATATCATCAACTCACATTCATACTATTTTGGGAGATGGTGACATTGGCTATATTTCCAAATTTAGAGCAGGAGAATCATATTTATACAGTGTTTTTAGATTTATAAAGTATGTTCTTCACCACAACTATTTAAGTATGCCCTCCCATGTATACTCTTAAGGTATCATATAATAAATATTTCCAAATCAAAGAATTTTTCAATTTAATAAGCTATCATATTTTCACTGTCTTCATATTAAAAAGGCAGAATGATGTATTGGGGAGGAAAGTCCTGGATCTGAAGTCAGAATAAATAGGTTCAAGTATGTGATATTCCTTGGAATTCAATTTTGTGATCCATAAAATGAGAGGATTAGATCAGAAAATCTCTAAGGTCATTTTCAACTATAGCATTGTGTGATTATTTTGATTTGTATCCTGGATCTGCCACTTTAGATCAAAATATATAAAGAGAGCTAGACATAAACTACAAGGTCATCAAGTCTAATCCCCTCATCTTACAAGGAAAAAAAAGGACCATAGGATCAAGGACATTACATTATTTTCCCAAGGTCTTACAGATAATAACAATAAAAGTACTGAGAATCCAATGGTTTCCCTTCTCTAACTTATGTATGTTATCTTTAGGCAAGTCACTTAATGTCCTTGAGTCACAGTTTCCAAAACTGTAGAGTACCAAGTAATAAGTCTATATCAAATGGCTAAAATAAAGATAAATATTTGTTATTTATAATATCTAAAGTTTTTAAAAATATATCCAAATTCTCAATAATTTATATCAACTCATATTTTCTCACATAAACCCTGTAAATGTTGCCAGAATGATTCTCATTTCTATTTGAACTTAGGATAAAAGGGATTTTGTGACTTTCCCTAAACCACAGGTTTAATTATAAAGATAGCTGATACTCAAATTAAGATCTTATGACTATAATACCAGCATTCCTTTTCTTATTCCATTCTCAAAATAATGTTTAAGACTGGATTAAACTTACCCAGTCTTCTGAAGAATATTCTGTGGTCAGCTTTCTTCATAAAAGCCAAGGACTTTAAGGAAAACTTGTACAGGAGATTCATTCAGAATTTCTTTAGGTGAGAAGTAGGATGATGTAGACGGTATTCCTGACTTGTAGTAACAGCTAGATGTAGATGACCTCTTGTTCCACTTACCCAACTTAAAATACACTGGCAGGTGAGTACCTATAAGGGTGAATAATACTCCTCTCAAGGTTCTAGAGTAACCCGAATAGGTTGTGGTTTCAATTACTATACCTCCTGAGCCCAATATTAGTAAACTCACAGATCTCTTATTACCTTCTATAACTCCCTCATGACTCCATGACTCCGGCAGAGCTGCTCCCTTCCTCCTCTCCACCATGCCTGATGACATTTTTTCACATCATCCACCCCTCTGCCCAGCACCCCAATAAGAGCTTATAGTGGGTAGTAAGGTGAGTGGCTCACAGGTGGCAGAGCTGGAGGGGAGAAGAGCTTGGGCCACTCTCCTATCCCTCTCTACTCACTGAGGACATTCCTCACTTCACCCACCCAGCTGCCCAATGGGAGCACTTTCTTCCTCCTCTGTGTGGGGTAAAGAGGACTGGGCTGTGCTGGGCATTGGGGAGGAGAGGCTTGGCATGAGGTCTCTGGGTGGTGCCAGGGCCTGGCACTCCATGTCTAAAAGTTTGCCATCACTGACCTAGTGTCTTCGAGAAATGCCCAGGGACATTGAGATGTTAAGTGTCTTTCTGATGATTGAGACCTTGAATATATCAAAGGGAAGATGATCCCAGAAAAAGGGAAGATGAAACCAACTCCTGATTCTATGGACAGCCCACTAATAACTATACAGGTTTTCCTATCTATTTCAGTACTTACAATTATATAGTTACAAAATGATATTTGTCTCTTTTATTCTATTCATTAATCTGGAAATGCATTCTGATTACTATTATACATAGATTGTATTTAGGATATTCCTCTTCAGTCCATTATTCTTAAATTAGGAAGAATAAAAAATCTTCCTAAGGTGTGTATGACTATCTTGCTCAAGTGTGAGTGGGCTTCCTTTCTCTCATCTCAGACTTTACTTAATTATAACATTTATTTTCAAATAAGAAGATGAATGTAAAGTTGTTTGAAAAGCTTAAAAGAAAATAATAATACTAGCTATTATTATTGGAGGTATTTTTTAAATTGCATTTTATACAATGGCTTTTTTTTCTATGACTAATACTTATTATTGAGGTTGAAATTTAGTTACCTCCATGTGAGGTTGTTGCTTACCTTAATGAACATCACTTCAGTATGTATTCTTCCAAACTAGAAGCCTTTTAACCAGGAATACTTTTTAATAGTACAATATAAGAAATTATGTCATAAAAATGATCATTTGAATTTTTTGACAATGAGGTTATTCACATTTTACAAGTTTATTTCCTTCACATTTTTTTCATAAATTCCCTTGATATTCTTGATCTTTTGTTCTTCCAGATTAACTTAGTTATATTTTTTCTAATTTATAAAAATATTTTTTCTAGCTTGATAGATATGGCACTAAATAAGTAAATTAGGTAGGAAAGTCATTTTTATTATTTTAGTTCATTCTACCATGTGCAACTAATTTTTTTCCAATTGTTTAGATTGAGCTTTACTCATGTGAAAAGTGTTTTTTAGGGTTTTTTATGTGATTCCTGAGTTTGTCTAGGTAGATATATTCCCAAATATTTTATATGTCAAAAATGATTAATTTTTTTTAAACCCTTACCTTTAACTTTAACAGAACCAATACATGGTAATTAAAAACTCCCAATTTTTAGTTTCCATAGAATTTATTAATATTAATTGAATAAAGAAAGCAGATAGATAGAGATTAAAGCCTATTCTAGTCTTATTCTAATCTAACACATGTCAGTCCATCTCATGGCTCACAACAGTCATGCAATGCCACCATCCAAAGAAGCAGAGAGATCACACCCCTTTGCACCCCATCTTTTATACTTTCTTTTGGTCCAGACCCTTAACCTTTAGTTCCGGGTCATGTCCCTAAGACTCTTCACCCAGTTCTTTTGTTCTTCAGAGAAATCATCTAGCACAGTGTCTTTTCCCAGGGATACTTTCCCAGAATCCCCAGAGTGTAGGACCTGTGAAGTTTCTGGCACTGGGCTCTATGTAGCCACTAATCTTTGGATCTCTTCCTCTCCTGATTCAATATTTGTTTTTTTCTGATTACTTTAGAAGGTCTGAGTTTTTCCCAGCTTATCAATTCCAAGGCAGAAGAGCTGGTAAGGGCTAGGCAATGGGAGTTAAGTGACTTGCCCTGGGTCACACAGCTAGGAAGTATATGAGGCCAGATTTGAACCTAGGACCTCCCTTCTCTGGGCCTGACACTCAATTCACTGAGCCACCCAGCTGCCACCTCTAGAGTTATTTTAAATGGAGTTTCTCTATTTAACTCTTGTTGCTGAGTTTTGTTGGAAATATATAGGAATATTGATGATTTATATGGGTTTATTTTGTGCCCTGCAACATTGCTAAAGTTATTATTTCCACTAGCTTTTTAGTTGATTTTCTAGGATGCTCTAGGTGTACTATCATGTTATATGTAAAGAGTGAAGTTTAGTTTCCTCATTGCCTACTCTGATATCTTCAATTTGTTTTGCTTCTCTAATTGCTACTGCTAGCATTTCTAGTATAATATTAAATAACAGATAATGGACTTCACTCTTGATCTGATTGAGAAGGCTCCTAACTTATTCCCACTGCATATGATACTTGCTGATGGTTTTAAATAAATACTATTTATTATTTTGAGGAAGGGCCCTTCTATCCCTATACTTTCTAGTGTTTTCAATAGGAATATGTGTTGCATTTTGTCAAAGGCTTTTTTCTTATCTATTGAGATAATCATATGATTTCTGTTGGTTTCATTCAGTGATTCTCAAAGTGGGTGCCACCACCCCCTGGTGGGTGCTGCAGCAATGGGAACAGTGATGGCTACAGTTTCATTTATTTTTCCTATTAATTGCCATTAAAATTTAAAAAAAAATTAATTTCCAAGGGGCTAAGTAATATTTTTTCTGGAAAGGCGGTGGTAGGCCAAAAAAGTTTGGGAACCACTGGTTAGATTATTGATATGGTCAATTATGCAGATGGTTTTCTTAATGGTAACTAGCCTTGCATTCCTAGCATAAATCCCACCTGGTCATAACAAATTATCCTTGTGATAACTTGCTTTAGTCTCTTTGTTAGTATTTTTATTTAAGATTTTTGTATCTATGTTAGTTAAGGAGATTGGTCTATAGTTTTCTTTTTCTGTTTTTGGTCTACCTGGCTTTGGAATTAGTAGCATACTTATTTCATAAAAAGAATAAGGTAAGACTCTTTCTTTGCTTATTTTTTCAAAAAGTTTGTGTAGTATTGGGTTTAGTTCTTTAGATATTTGAAAGAATTCACTTGTGAATCCATCTGACCTTGGGGATTTTTTCATAGGGAATTCCTTGATGTCTTTTTTTAATTTCTTTTTCTTTCTTTTTTAAAAATATTTTATGTTTTAGAAAAATTTTCCATGGTTACATGATTCATATTTTTACTTTCCCCTTCACCCCCCTTCACTCCTCCCCATAACCGATATGCATTTCCAGTTATTTTAACATGTGTCATAAATCAAAACTTATTTCCATATTATTGATAGTTGCATTGGTGTAGTCATTTCGAATCTATATCCCCAATAATGTCTGCATCAACCCATGTGTTCAAGCAGTTGTTTTTCTTCTGTGTTTCTACTCCTGTAGTTCTTCCTCTGAATGTGGAAAACATTCTTTTCCAAAAATCCCTCAGAATTGTCCTGGGTCATTGCATTGCTGCTAGTACTAAAGTCCATCACATTAAATTTTACCACAGTGTATCAGTCTCTGTGTACAATGTTCTTCTGGCTCTGTTCCTTTCACTCTGCATTCATTCCTGGAGGACGTTCTAGTTCACATGGAATTCCTCCAGTTTATTGTTCCTTTGAGCAAAATAGTATTCCATCACTAGCATATACCACAATTTGTTCAGCCATTCCCCAATTGAAAGGCATAGCCTTGTTTTCCAGGTTTTTTTTTTGCCACCACAAAAAGTATGACTATAAATATTTTTGTACAAGTCTTTTTATCTATGATCTCTTTGGGGTAGAAACCCAGCCATGGTATGGCTGGATCAAAGGGGAGGCAGTCTTTTAGAGCTCTTTGGGCTTAGTTTCAAATTACCATGCAAAATGGTTGGATCAGTTCACAACTCCACCAGCAATGCATTAATGTCCCAATTTTGCCACATCCCCTCCAACATTTATTACTCTCACCTACTATCATTTTAGCCAATCTGCTAGGTGTGAGGTGGTACCTCAGAGTTGTATTGATTTACATTTCTCTAATTATTAGAGATTTAGAACACGTTCTTATGTGCTTATTAAGAGTTTTGATTTCTTTATCAGAAAATCACCTATTCATGTCCCTTGCCCATTTATCAATTGGGGAATGGCTTGATTTTTTTATACAATTGATTTAGGTCCTTGTAAATTTGAGTAATTAGACCTCTGTCAGAGTTTTTTGTTATAAAGATTTTTTTCCCAGTTTGTTGTTTCCCTTCTGATTTTGGTTGCATTGTTTTTTCAATTTCTTTTTCTAATATAGGATTATTTAAGTATTCTATTTCCTCTTTTGTTAATCTGAGCAATTTATATTTTTTGCAAATATTTGTCTGTTTCACCTAAATTGTCATATTTATTGCCATATAAATGGGCAAAATGGCTCTTAATAATTGCTTTAATTTCCTCTTCATTAGACATGAGATTGCTTTTTAAGTTTTTGATTCTGTTAATTTGATTCTCTTCTTTTTTTTGGATTATATTAACCACTATTCTATTTTATTTGTTGTATTTTAATACTAGCTTCTAGTCTTATTTATTATTTAAAAAGGTCTTTTACTTTCAATTTTATTAATTTCTCCTTTAATTTTTTAGGTTTTCCAATTTAGTTTTTTTCATATAATTTTTCATTTGTTTTCTTCCTACTTTTTTATTTTGTATACTCAATTCATTGATCTCCTCCCTCTCTATTTTGTTGATATAGGCAATCAGGTATATAAAATTTCTAGAGTACTGCTTTGCTAGTATCCCATAGACTGTGATATATTGTCTCCTCATTGTCATTCTCTTCAGTGAAATTAGTAATTGTTTCTCTGATTTGTTCTTTTACCAACAAGTTTTGAACAAATAGATTATTTAGTTTCCAATTAATATTAAATTTGCCTCTCCCAGAACCCTTATTAATTATAATCTTTATCTCCTTTGATCTGAAAAAGTGGTATTTATTATTTTTGCTTTTTGCATTTGTTTTTAATGGGTTTTTTGCCCTAATACATGGTTGAACTTTGTATTATATACCATGTGCTGCTGAAAAGCAGGTATGTTTCTTTTTATCCCTATTCAATTTCCCCAGATATCTATTAGCTTTAATTTTTATAACATTTCCTTCACTTCCTTTACTTCTTTCTTATTCATTTTTTGGCCAAATTAATCTAGTTCTGATGGGAAAGGTTGACATCCCCAAATACTATTGTTTTACATCTATTTCATCCTTAAGCTCCTTTAATTTCTTCTTAAAAATGTGAACGCTATCCTTCCTTATCTCTTTTAATCAGATCAATTTTTTACTTTAGCTTGGTCTGATATCATCATGATTGCTACTCCTGCTTTTTTTTAACGTTAGATGATACATAATAAATTCTGCACCAGCCCTTTACTATTAATCTGTGTGTGTCACTCTGCTTCAAATGTGCTTCTAGTAAACAGCATATAGTAAGATTCTGGTTTTTAATCCACTCTGTTATCTGCTTCCATTTTATGGGTGAGTTCATCCCATTTACATTTACAGTTATGATTACTATCTGAATATTGTCCTCCATCTTATTTTCCCATTTTGATCATGCTCTATTCCCTTTCATTCCATTCTTCCTCACCCATGTTTTGCTTTTTATCACCCTTACCACTTCCTTCTCCCTCCAATTACCTCCCCCTTCCCTTGTCTTATTCCCTTCTACTTTTCTGTAGGATAAGAGAAATGAGATGAGAATAAATTTTAAGCATTGCTTGTCACCATCCTCATCCTCAACTCCTTATAATAATTTTTCACACATCTTTATGTTACATTTCTTTAACTTCTTTATTTTTTGTGGTGTTATTTTTAAGATTATTTGGAGAGGGTTCTCACAGTGACTCTATACTTCTCTGTTCTACTCTGCCATCTTGGATTCACCTCTCTAACTGATCATGAGTGTAAAAAAGAATCTAGATGCTATTGGAAGCATAAAATATGACAAAAATGTTGGTTATATTTTACTTTTCAAATTCTAGTTTGCAAAAAGTATATTGTCCTAAACTGCCATCTTTCCTAGTCAGAAATGTTAAGAGTTGTGTGCACTCCGATTCTTCAGATGACAAGTAATTGAGGAAAAAAAAATATTTACCTTTCAGGATCATTTCACTGCTCCTGCTGAGAAAGTCTTAATTAGTTAGAATAAAACTTTTATATTCTGAAATCAAGACTTTTTAGAATGCATTTACTGAAAAGGCTATGAACCCAGAAGGAGATAAAAGGAAGAACATGGAAGAGGTATCTTGGTGAAAATCAATACCTTAAAATCCATATCAAATGGACATGGTTGGGTTAATCTGAAAAAGTCAATTCCAATACAGAATTTTTGAGCTTGGATACACTGAGGTTGGCTGTGTCTTCCAAAGGTAACAAAGGTGGTGTACCATAAAATAGCATAGTAATAATGGAACGAGAACTGACTTTAGAATCAAAGTTCTTGGGTCTGAAGCCCAGCTATGTTTCTTAAATCTATGTGCCTTTGGACAAAATACTTCTTCTTTATTGTTCTCAATCAATCTCTAAAGAGGTGTAGAATCTATTAATCTGGAGTCAGCATGCCCAAAGTACCCACCCAGCCAAAACCTCCTGTTTGACAAAAAAAACTATACAGATTGAAGCACTTCTAAGAAAGGAGTCAAAGACCACATCTTCCTGACTTTATGGATAAAAACATTCTGACTTTAATTAAGATCTATTCTTCAGTCAAGGCTAGATATACACTCAATTAGATGTTGTAGAAGGGATTATCTTCTAAATAAGACAATTTTTTTTATTTTTGTAGTAGAGCAGTGAGAGAACCCATGACTTGTAAGCAAAAGGAGCTATGGAGCAGTAATAAAGCACAGGAAAAAAGAAAATAAATTAATTCCTTGAGAATAAAGATGGAAAAATTGTTTCTTGTTTTCTTTTTAAATTGCTACAAGAGAAATCAAATGATTAAAGGCATTGATGGAGGCATGGGGATTTGGTGAATGTCTTGGAAATATGTATTAGAAAAAGAAATAATGGTATCTAGTATTTGGATTTATGGACCACACTATTCTTGATAAATTAAATCTTTCCAAATATACTAGAATATCAAAGCATTCAAAAGCATTTATTCCAGATTGTCAAAGGAATTGAATGGATCACAATCAGTTTTAAACACAAAGATAAAAAGTCAAAGAACATATTAATATTCCAGTCTGAAGTAGTAATACTGTGTGACTTTGGATTTGCTCTCAGGTTTCAGGGGTATTTGATGATATGTACACTTGATTAGTTGGAAACACAGTAGTTTTGAGCTCCGGAGCTAGGAAATATATTTAGCATTCATTAGGTATGTGACTGCTTATTTCACATAATCTTAGGGTGCCTTTCTTTTCATTTATCAGATGGGAATAATACCTATCTCATGGGATTATTTTTGAGAAAGACATTCTATAACATAAATAAGAATAGTATTTCATTTTAATAATATCCATAGAAAGTTAGCTTTACATCATTGATAGAGAAATTGAGAAGTCCTGCACCCAAGTTCAACATCAGAAACACCCTGGTTTTTTTGTCTTTTATCATTCACAACATGTCAGCATCCTTAATAAATTCTATAAGATTATAGGTGGCATAGCAGGTGCTGATCATCTCTGGTAGGAATTTTCTCAATAGAATTATCTAAACCCAATAAATCATTAGTCTAATTTAAAAAACACTACATATGGAAAGTCAATGTTATCTTTAAAAAGTTAGTCAAATACCTTATTATCTACTTTTGGGAAAAGATGCCTATTCACTGGAGGAAAGGAGAGGCTGATAGGAGAGAAAAAGTGCTCTGATAGCAAGGTTGTGGTGAATATCTACAAAGGGAATGTTCTGACAATAGTAGGGTCACAAATTAAAGGAATAAGAAACTTAAAAATATTTTTCTATAACTAATTTAATAAACATTTGCTAACATTTGAAAATTAGCCGTATGTTATTATATCCTATGAATTCCAGGTATGATGGAAAATTGCTTGACTTAAAGGGATTTACAATAAAAGAATTTGTTTCTTCTATGTAAAAGAAATTGCTCAAATCCCTCCCCCAAAGAAGAAATAAAAATGCCTGTGTATATTAGAACATTTTTTTAAAATATCTTCCACCTCAGGTGAAGATCTTTATTCCTTCCTTGTTTCCTTCCTTGTTTCCTTCCTTGTTTCCTTCCTTCCTTCCTTCCTTCC
>NC_058133.1:297227156-297308433 GCF_016433145.1 Gracilinanus agilis | reverse complement strand
TCTTTCTTCCTTCCTTCCTTCCTTCCTTCCTTCCTTCCTTCCTTCCTTCCTTTCTTTCTTTCTTTCTTTCCTTCTTTCTTTCTTTCTTTCTTTCTTTCTTTCTTTCTTTCTTTCTTTCTTTCTTTCTTTCTTTCTTTCTTTCTTTCTTTCTTTCTTCCATTCTTCCTTCCATATAGTTGAGAAAATTTTAAAAAAGACAGACTATTACTAGATAATTTTATTTATGACAAGTTAAGATTTCCTTCTAGTTTCATTCAATCTGGTCACTGAAGCATTTTACTGGTTCTGATTAATTCCCTAGTATGAGAGGGAGTCTAGCTATACTGTCAGATCAAGTGAATCATTACAATTTGTGCTAATGCTGCAAGACCTTGAGATGTGTAAAATCCCTGTTAGTGAGGACATTCCATAAAATATCTAGTCCTATCTGATGCCTAGTCAAGGGCCTTCCCCTAACACAAATAATGAATAACAAATAGATAAATCCTCTTTTCCCTAAGCACACTACATCTACAATATATTTCTTTAATGGAAAAACTCCTAAACTTGTGAGTCTTGGGTTGAAATCCCAATTTCTATGTTACCTATATGATCCTAGACAAATAAGTTAACCTGTCTGTTCCTCAGTTTTCTTATCTGTACAAAGAGAATAATACTACTCCACAGAATATTTCCATCACTGAATTATTTTCAGAATTAAAAAAAGGAAAATGTATATGTAGTGTTTCAAAAGTAATGAATACCAGATAAGGTAGACTGCCATTAGGTTCCTCATTTAAGGCTCATTCTTATCATAATGCATGATTAATTTAACAAATATTTATTAAATATGTTTTTTTTATCCTGGGACTCCATTCTAGGAGCATAGGGTCACAACCAGTAGGCAATGGGTCGCTCAGGGTCACCCAGCTGGGAAGTGTTTGAGCCTGGATTTGAACCTAGGACCTTTCGTCTCTAGGCCTAGCTCTCAATCCACTGAGCTAGCCCAGCTGCCCCTACTTTAGGTTGCAGTTTCTTTAGCAGATGTAGTTTTTACAGGGTGGGGTTGCTAGCCCCACGCCCAACCCTCCTCCTTTTTTATCCGGGCTAGGGACAGTCCTTAGCCCAGGATTGGTAAGGGTGGGCGATAGGGGTCAAGTGACTTGCCCAAGGTCACACAGCTGGAAATGTCCGAGGCCGGACTTGAACCTAGGACCTCCAGTCTCTAGGCCTGGCTCTCAATCCACTGAGCCACCCAGCTGCCCCTATTAAATATGTACTTTGTTCAAAATAGTATCACCTTTAAAAATTATATTTTCAAGGGAAAATGGAATAAGGGTTAATTATTTTTTAAATCTTGTTTCATTTATTTTTGTCTAAATATTATTTGCCAAAATTAATGGGAAACATTGAATAAGCATATATAGAAAGAAAAAAAGTAATTTTATTTCATTTTATTTTTTTATTTCATTATACAAGCATATATTACTGAAATATAACTAAAATTATGTTTTGTCTATTCCTTATTTGCTGTTAGTGACCTAGAAGGAATTTAGTTCTATCAAAAATGAAAATGATGATTGTCCCAGTGGTCAATAGAAAATAGCATAGTATAGTCAGAAGAAAAAAATCCAGGCTCTTTTATTTAATATCAATATGTCTGGACTTGAACAAATAGTTTAAACTTATTCAACCCCAAGTCTCCTCATATGTAAAATGATAGAGTTGGATTATGTAATAATGTAAGTTCTTTCTAGCTCTAAATCAATGGTACTTTTCCTTCCTTCTTCCCTTCTTTCCTTCCTTCTTCCCTTCTTTCCTTCCTTCCTTCTTTCCTTCCTTCCTTCCTTCCTACTTTCTTTCCTTCTCCCTTTTCTCTCTGCAGCCCTCTTTATCATCATTTAATTTTATTTTTTAAGATCCTTCCATCAGAATGAATTCATTCCTTGCTCTCTCTCTCTCTAGTATAGTCCTTTTAACTGTCTTAAGAATGATACAGTTCTTAACAGTTACCAGTATCATTTTCATGTAATAATGTAAACCATTTAACCTCATTGAATCTCAAAGGATTTATTTTACATGGTTACTTTTTATGTTTCTCTTGAGTCTTTTATTTCAAAGTCAATTTTTCTATTCATTTCATGTCTTTCCATCAATAATGGTTGAGAGTCTTCTATTTCATTGAATATTCATTTTCTCCTAAAGGATTATACTAAGTTTTGCTGAGTAGGTTATTCTTGTTTTAAGTCTTAACTCTTTTGCCTTCTAGAATATCATATTCTAAGACATGTACTTTAAAGTGGTATATGCCAAATATTGTGTTATCAGGACTGTGGCTTCATAATATTTGAATTTTTTCCTTCTGGCTGCTTAAAATGTTGTCCTCTTCTCCAGGGAGCTGTGGAATTTGGCTAAAATACTCTGGGGCTTTTTATTTGGGTATTTCTTTTAAGAGGTGATTTGTTGGATTGTTTCAATTTCTATTTTACCCTCTGGGTCTTGGTATGACTCTTGGTAATTTATGTTGATAAATTCTTAAAATATGGTGTCTATGCTCTTTTTTTTACTAGGACTTTCACATAGTCAAATAATTCTTAAATTCTTAAATTAAATTCCCTTCAATCAGTTTTTTTAGATCATTTGTTTTCCTGATAAGCTATTTCACATTTTCTTCTATTTCTCATTATTTTTCATTTATTTTACTGTTTCTTGATAATATTACCTTCAATTTGTTCAATTCTAATTTTTAAGAAATTACTTTCCTCAATAAGCTTTTGTAACTTCTTTTCTATTTGGTCAATTCTATTTTAACAATATTTTCCCAGATTATTTATTAATACAATTTTTCATATTAGTTTTCTGAAATTTTGCAGTTGAGGTTCTCTCTCTCTCTCTCTCTCTCTCTCTCTCTCTCTCTCTCTCTCTCTCTCTCTCTTCTACTCCCTCACCTCTTCAAGAAGTTAGGTAATATGATATAGGTGGTAATTATATTATGATACAATATACATTTCCATGTTCATCATATTGTGAAAAGACTCATGTCGCTTATATTAGAGAAAAATTCATGGAAGAAATAAAGAATGGTATGTTTCAATTTGTATTCACACATTTTATTTTCTTTCTATGGCAGTGGATATCGTTTTTTTTTGTTTATTTGGTTTTAAGTCTGTTGGAATTGTCCTGGATGCTTGCCTTGTTAATAATACTTAAGCCATTCACAATAATCTTCATACATTTTTGTTGGTATTGTATGTAGTGCTCTACTGGTTTTGCTCATTTTACTTTTTATCATTTCATGTAAGTTCAAGTTTTATCATTTTGGGGAGGGCAATCATCTTGTTTTTCATTTCTAATGCTACAATAGTATTCCATTTTAAGCATCTATCATAGCTTACTCAACCATTTCCTAATTGATAGACATTCCTTCAGTTTCTATTTCTTTGCCACCAGAAAAAGAGTGGCTACAAATATTGTGTACAGTTAGATTCTTTCCTCCTATATTTAAGCTCTCTGGGAGATAGACCTAGTAGTTGTATTGCTAGGCCAAAGGATATGCACAATTTTATGGTCCTTTCAGCATTGTTGCAGATTGCTCTCCAGAATTGTATCCCTTTGTGACTCCACCAACAGTGTATTGAAAAAGAAATGTATCTCCAGAAGGAGATATGGAGATAGAGAAGGACCCAGATGGATTGGTGATGGGAAACTCACCTGGGGACCTTCCGAGGGCCAATGAAATGCAAAACCCCTTAGGACTATATGAAAACACAAGTTTATTTTGCTTATCAAGATTAGGGAACTGATAGTTAAGATTCTGTATGTCCCTGACTCTATGGGGATCTATCTTCACCCACTTTTTATGCCTCTCTCAAGAGAAAGGAATTCTGATTCTCCACAAACCTTCTTATCTGCTCCCTGTTCTTATCTAACCCCCAAAATCATCTGACTAACTATCTATACTAAGTATCTCAGATTGTCAATCAACTAACCTTAATTTTCCCTAATAGGGCCATTGAGAATAGACTCACAAGTGGACTGAGTCCTTCCCCAAGCCTGGAGCTGGCTTCTTAGGTAAAAAATCCAAAGTCCCAAATGTTAAACCCTTTCTTTTACCTTAGCCAAATTATCCATAGCACTGCAGGGAAACCCAGATCTCCTCCTAGGTATCTTCCAAGCCCAAATCCTCCAAGTTTCTCCACAAAACTAGTCAGATTACAGGAGCTAATGGAGTAGCCATTCTCCCTTCCAGCTCTGGGAGAGGACAGTTGTATAATGGCAGTTAACTCAGTTAACTCCCCCAAACCCTCCTCTGCACTGCCTTCGCATTCTAAAATCTTTCCCCAGTATTCATGACTAAATTCTCCTCTCTCCCTTTTAGAGACAACTTTTGCATTTCTTTTATCCCTTAACCCTCTATTCCTACAGTATGAGTGTCTTAATTTTTCCACATTCTCTACAATGTTTATCATTTTCCTTTTTTGTCACGTTAGCCAGTATGATGGATATGAGATGGTACCTTAGAGTTTGTTTGTTTGTTTTTTTAATTTGAATTTTTCAAATCAATAAAGATTCATAGCATTTTTTCACATGGCAGCAGAGTTTTAATTTCTTCATCTGAGAATTTCCTATTCATATCCCTTTACCCTTTATCAAATGGAAAATAATTTGTATTCTTAAATTTTGGGAGCACAAAGTAGTCTCCTGTCAGACCTATGGATAAGGAAAGAATTTATATGAAAACAAGACAGAGAACATTATGAGGTGTAAGATAGATTCATTGATTATATTAAATTAAATAATTTATGTACAAATAAAAGCAATGTAACCAATATTAAAAGGCAAACAACAAACTGGAAAAAAAGACTCTTACCAGCCTCTGCCTCTGACAAAGGTTGCATTTCTCAAATACATAGAGAACTGAATAAAATTTATAACAATACAAAGCATTTCTCATTCGACAAATGGCCACATGATATGAACAGGAAATTGTCAGAAAAAAAGTTAAAACTATGTACAGTCATATGAAAAAATGCTCCAAATCACTACTAATTAGAGAAGTGCTAAAACAACCCCGAAGTATTCTGTTTGTGTGTCCTTCATTGAAAGAGACTACTTGTACTAGAATTGGTATTTCAAACAGCTTCATTTTAATACACAGAAGAAAACAGAACATAGTAAAGAAGATAAAAAATAATTTCATTACTACCTTCTTTAATTAAGCACACACAAATATATACATGTTAAATGTTCATGTGTGGGTAAAAATAAACTATAATGAGGTTACAATTTCTTATACAATCCTCTTATGCTCTGTATATTGAAATTCATAATTATGTTATAATTAAGAACCAAATTTAAATGTAAATAAAAACAGAAATTTATTATACCTTTACTCATGATCGGCTAATTCTGTACTTCTCTGCTAATGAGCTCCTTCCTTATCTAAGACTGGCAATTTATCATCTTTAACATAGTCACTGATAATTAGAAATGGAAGAGATAATTGATTCTAATAGAAACCATTGATTCTAACTCCTTAATTTTGGAGAGGAGGAAACAGACTCTGGTTATGTCTCTTGCTCATGGATACATAGCTAGTTTGTAATGTGCCTGGAACTAGAAACCAATTTTCACTGATCTGCATTCAGTTTTTTTTCTCTTTCTGTGATACAGTATAGCAGATAGAGTGTCTTGTTGTCAGATATAATAGCACTCAAATCCCATCTCTGATAATTACATGTTAACAGAAGAAAGATGGCAGATTCTAGATTCAGAGATTCATGTCTCTCTCATATATGATACGGCTGGTGTGATCTTTGATAAATCATTTAATATCTCTTGCCCTCAGTTTTTTCATACCTTAAAAATGCAATTATCAGAATGACTGCTCTCTGAGGTGCCATCTAGTTCAAGATCAATGAAATTATAATGCTGTATACTCATGGGTAAATCACATAACCTATCAGAACCTTGATTCTTCACATATAGAAAGTGGAGATATTAAAACCCACCTTTACCACTTAAAAGACTCTAATGAGATGATGCTTTGCTAACCTTAAAAAATGTCAGCTATTATTACAATATGTTGATTCACAGCAAGTATCTTTTCTATCATGCTTCTTCAGTATTTCCTCAGAGCTATATACAGTATCCAGAGCCTTAGATTTCTTCTCCTGTTTATAGTTTTGTCTGAAGATATCCTGGTTCTGGTTTCCTCCATCAGAAGTTACTAACTTTTTTGTGCAGCTGGCAAGGAGTATTCTCATAATAGAAATTCTCACTCTTTGATGCTAGCTATTTGTCTGGTTAATAGGACAACCAGTAGTCATGGTACTTTATAAGTAGGTTCCATGAAACCTCTGTCTTAACCTTCCTTCATAGCATGCTATTTAATTTCACTTATATAATGGATGATTTTTAATATGTAATGGCTCATGAGACAACTCGATTGTTTAATATACTGTTCTCGGTTGTGGATTTTAAAATTAATATTCAATATGTCCAAAGTATAATATTTATAAAGATTTATTAATATTTAACTAGAGAGCTGGAGAATACAGAGATCATTCCCCACTCAACTCATTTGGAAGAGAGAGGGAGAGGGCTTTACTCAAAACTTATATAAGATCACAGTAAAAGACATGTAAACAGAAAGGAAAAGGGAAGTTTGGGGCAAGCTAAGAATTCTGGGAGATGAATTTTAAAGGCTATAAAATTTCCACTTACACACAGTTTTTACTGAATGGTAGCATTGTGGTATAATGAAAAGATTGGAAATTGGAAATTAGAAGCTCTGGATTCAGATTCTGTTTTTGTCACTTAATCTTTGTGACCATGGATTAAACAAATTAAACTTTCTTGGCCTCATTATCTTCATGTATAAAAATGAAGGGCTAAAGTCTATTGACACATCTCAAAGAGCTCTATAATTACAATCCTGTCAGAGATCTGTTACTACTCACTAATGTCTTAGGTAAAGCTGCATTGCAAAATTATAAGAACATGAAGTTTTAGGAATGTCCCCAGAAGCCATTTTATCCATTTCCCTTATTTTACCAAAGGGGAAACAAGCTGAGAAATCAAATGGCTTACACATGGTTATATGGGTATTAAACATCATTTATGGAATCTGAAAGTCAATCTTCTTCAATCTTATATCATCACTTCATCTCTTAGGCATTGATTAGAGTTCTGTTCTTGAAATAAAAAAGACTTGAGTTCAAATCCTGCCTCAGCTGCTTAACACATGCATAATTGTAGTGTAAGTTAAGTTTTGCAAGGATTTGCAAGAAGCCATGTCTTTGGGCAGGGTTTCCAGTTGGACACTTGGAGTCTTGGGACATTACTGATGCCATGCAAGGGCATGAGACCAATTATCAGTTGGGCTGTGCCCTATATAAGGGAGAGAGAAACTGAACCCATTGACTCATTCTGGAGCCGGGGATCCAGAGTGGTTGGGGTCAAACCTTTCTCTCCACAATTTATTGGTCTAGCTAAGTATCAATCAGCATACCTGAAACTAACAGGATTACTATCGAACTTTAGGGTCAATTATCAGCATCCATCAAATTGTTACAGAAGAAGTGTCCATCTAAATATCTTCAATCAAGCTGTAATATAATTCATCTATTGGCAGGCATTTTCTACCAAAGCAGGCCAAATAAGGCCATTGGGCCTGACTGGCTAGGCCAGCTTCCAACATTCTGAAGCTGTTAGATTACATACTTTGAGTTAAGATTAGACTTCATTTAGAGATTCTTAAAACCCTCTCCCCTTCTCCCAGTTTCCCTTGTTGTTTGATTACCTCAGGTAAAATTTTTGTTTATAAAACTCATACCAGTTAATGATCTTTGTTGGTTGACCTGGCAACAAGACAGCTTCAAAGGAGTTTTAGGGAATTTGAAGGGATAGAGTGGGATCCAGCTTTACTCTCTGAGGCTGAGATTAAGTACCATCATCAATATTAATAGTAGTGTGAGTTATTGATCATCATTGATATTCTAATAATATCAATTTAGTTAACATCTTTTAAAAATCAATTGATACCAGTAGGCTAGTCTTCCTGAAGAACCATATTGTGATTGGTTGAGGGGATTCTACAGGAAATTTAGTTGAATTATCTGACTTCCTGTTTAATACCAAAGGAAGGTTTAAATCTCCTCTACCATCTAGGGCTTTTTTCTTTACTCTTCCTAACAAATTACATCATTTCTATCGAGTCCCTCAACAATCATAACACTAGACAAGTCACCTAACCCTGCTGTCTTGGTTTTGTTCTGTAAAACATGGAGAATATCAGCACCTAATTTACTACATTGTTGTGAGAAGGAATTAAAATTTGCAAATAACAAAGTGCTTCATGAAAGTTAGTTTTCATCATAATCATTATTGTTATCACTTTACATTGCTGCATTTTATGAAATATGCATATGTTCAGTTTTTTGAATGATCAGGAGCATTGAGGTGATAAGAACAGACAATAAATAGCCAGGTAACAAAAATATTTATGTAGTCCTATAAGATTTCCTTGTTCTACCTAAGTATGGCTATGTTTTTGTCTTTTGCCCATTACTAGATCTTAGTATAGTGTTGGTTGGGGCCTAGGAATAGACCTAGAGGTGGAAGGGAACACAGAGACATTCTAGTCTAAACATGTCCCTTTATAGTTGAGGAAAATTGAGACCTTGATTAGTTAAGTGGTACTTCCACGATGATATAGCTTGAAATATAAGTCCTACAGCCACATGAAGGCAGGGACAATATCTTATCTAATCTTTTGAATCTTCCTCATCATTTAGCAGAGTTCTTTGGCCATACGAGACACAATGAATGCTTCTTGAATCAATAAAGGAAAAATGTTAAATAAGTATGAAATTGCTGCTCACATTTAAAATGTGGTTTGCTCTGGTCATTGGACTTTTGACTAGCATCCAGTCTAAATTAAAAAATCATGTATCTGGTTGACTTGTTTTTATGATTTATTTTACTTTGTACTCTTCAACCTTCCTAGGAATTTTTTGTCATTGTACCAGAGGAAAAATGCTTTGTACCCCAAAATTCCATTTGATCCATTGACATTTTGGGTTTTTGACAAAGAATGCATCTATTTTAACATTCTTTTGTAGGTAAACCATCAAACAGGCTTAGAGTATAAAAAGCTGGGCTATTTATTTCATATTCCTTACAGTATAATCAGGAAAGAAAAAGAACCAGACACAGATGGATGTATATTTTTTTTTTAGTCTTTGCTCCTACACTTTCATTATGAAATTATTTTTATCTGCCCTAGAACATTTCTGGGAATAATTTGTGTTTTTTATCTAGCATTATTGGGGTTTCCTTTCTTATTCATAGCTATTTTATTCTTCTCCACAAAGGAATGAGGGAATAGGTTTACTAGGTGGTCTGTTTATTTGTTCTTACTACTCCCCCTTGTATGTGGAAGAATTTCTGCATACGCATTGCTCAAAATTGGTCTTTTAACATTTTTCAGCTGGACTCTTAAGTGCTTATATGTATGAAGATATGTCCTCCTATCTCAGTTTCTTCAAAAGTCTTACTTTTTAAATCAGTCACATAGGTGGATGGTAGAATTATTGTGCCCATCTTGTCCAAGAAATTTAGCAAGCATAAGAGCCTTCATAGAAAACTTAGTTATTCCAAATGATTATTTCAGGACACTATTGGTTTAGAGCTGGAAAGGATCTTAGAATTCTCATTAAAACATCTATCTTCTAATAGTTGAATAAACTTAGTTGTACTAGAGAGGTTGATTTACCCAAGATCATCCTGGTTTTCAGTTATAGATCCAGAATTCAGGCCTAGGCCCTTTGACCATAACTCAGAAGGAAAAAGAAAGAAAGAAAAGAACAGCATGATATTGGCATTTTATTTAAATAGGTCTTTAAAAGGTAAATATATATTCAGCTATTGAAGAAGAGGATAAAGTAGATTTTAGATATAAAAATATTGTAAGTAAATATATAGAGATGAGGCAAGATAAAATTCCTTCTAGTACAGAGATTACTCTATTTCAGCTAGAGAGTAGCCTGAAGTGAGAGGAATAAAGTGAGATAAGAATCCAGAACTAATGTACTTAATTGTAAAGGGTTTTGATTATGTTAATACTGAATTTCATTACAGTTGATAGTAGGGAGTTAGGATTTTTGAACCAAACAATTACAGGAAGCATAGGAAAGATATTCCTGGTGGCAATATCAATGGTAGACTGGGAAAGCAACTGGAAATTGTAGAGGTGGGAAGGCCTATTAAGAAGCTATTTTTACCCAGTAAAGTCAAACATAGTTCTATTGCCCAAAGATATAAAAATACCTATTTGTAGAAATCATTAAGAGCATCTCTTTTTGTATTGTCAAATAATTGGAAAATATAATGGTAGCCATCGATTGGGGATTAGCTGGACACTTTATGGTATTTAAACATAATGGGATAATATTATACCCTAAGAAATGACAAAACTTCCAGTTTCAGAGAACCCTAAGCAAGATTTTAATGAATTGATGCATAATGCAGTGAGCAGAACAAGTGAAAGAGTTTTGATGATAACAATTACAAACTAATATACAAAATAAAAAATGTTTGAAGCTATAAGCACTCACCAAAGCAATGACAAATTATTATATCTGAAGAACCAATAAGGAGGCAAGCTACCAATCTCTTGACTGAAAGATGAGGGAGTCAGATACAGATTGAGACATATAGTTTTCAATATGGCTACATGCAATCAATGTATATTTTTGTTGCCTTTAAATTTTAAAACTCAAGGTTCATGTTGATATGATGCCTCCAAAAATTAGTACAAATCCTTTGGGCTTTAAGATGATGCCATGTCTCACCAGCATTTAAAATCCCAGTAAGGTCTCCCTTGGTTTTCAGAATGTACAGGCTTCCACTGCCATCTGACCCAGTAGGAGATTCAGGTGAAAAATGTTTTAGTTTTAAGAATTTCATTTTCTATATAATATTTATGGTAATGGGGATTTAATGTATTATGAAAAGTTAACATTATATGAAATCAATGTGTAGTTTATGTTAGCACAAAAAGTCAAAGAATTCTAGGGAATTAGTGAGAAAAAATTATTTCCTTGTTACCGGTTATATTTTTTGTGCTGCATTTAATGGGTTATTTCATAGTTACTGTATTAGAAAAAAGTGCATATTACCAGAACTGATATTTTTTATAAAGAATTGTAGAAGAAAAGACTTTTTTCATCAATCTCTAGTTTAATATTAGAGTTTTTATCGGTCACAGGAACTTACCCCTTATTTCACATAGGTGAAGTGTATCCACTTTCATTTATTTTTCAGTTTTATGCCATTTTTTAGGAATGGTACCCTCATGAAAGTTGAGGATTTAATGTATTTTTAAAGGATTTTTTCCTTTGACTTATGGTAGAATAACTGAGGAAGGAAAATGATTTTTATTCATTAAATACACATGAATATGTATATAAAACAAGTGTGCATGTATACCAACATATATGTATGCTCAATGTATATATGTATTTGTGTAATATATACCCATGAGGTACACATGGAATTCTGGATGTATGCCTTTGTGCATATATACAAACATGTACACACACACACATATATCTGTATTTAGATGTGTATAATGGAGAAAGATACAGGTAGAGACAGAGACAGAGATAGAGACAGAAAGGCAGAGAGAGGCAGAGGCAGAGAGAGAGAAAGAGAGAGACAGAGAGTCAGAGAGAGAGATATAAATGGTATGTAAACTTTTCTTTGTAGAGTGGTAGTGTTGCGAGGTTTACTTAGTTATTAATTTAGTATTAGTGTTGGACCTAGCAGGAAGGGCTGGAGAATTCCAAGATGGAATGAAGAAGCAGGAAGTGTGCTTCTTGCTCACTGAGAGAGACTCCATAGTGGTTGGGGCAAGCAGCAACTGACAACTAGGCGACGCCAGATTTACCATTGATCCTGTGGAAAGACCTTCGCCTACTTGTGGGAGATTTTGGTAGAGACTGCTAAAACCCAACCTGAGTTGCAGGTCAACTTGGGCTGGGTCACCTCCCAGAATCTACCCACCTGGAAGAGTGCTGCTGGTGGTCCAGTCTCTACCAAAATCTCCCACAAGTAGGCGAAGGTCTTTCCACAGGATCAATGGTAAATCTGGCGTCGCCTAGTTGTCAGTTGCTGCTTGCCCCAACCACTATGGAGTCTCTCTTAGTGAGCAAGAAGCACACTTCCTGCTTCTTCATTCCATCTTGGAATTCTCCAGCCCTTCCTGCTAGGTCCAACACTAATACTAAATTAATAACTAAGTAAACCTCTGAACAGTAGTAAGTATGGGATCAAGACTTAAAACTTATTGATCTTGAAGTTAGAGATTAGGTAAAAATCACAAATATTTCCAAAGTTTCAAACTTTGAATCTGGTTGAATATATATATATATATATATATATATATATATATATATATATATATATATATATATATATATATATATTTTAAGACAATGTCAAAAGCACATAGCACTTGCTGTTATCATTTCTGGAATATACTCAAGAAATTAAATTACAATATTACAATAAATCTTCCTAACCAGGATATATCTATCTGTAAGTTTGTTGTTTTGTTGTGAAGAGGAAACTAGGTAACTTATCATTAAAACAACTGCTTTGTGTGAAAACTGGGCCATAGCTAAAGTTGCATTAATATTTTAATAGGGAGATAATGGAATCCCAGAAATTATATTGGATTGTCTGTGAATATAAGTCACCAAAATGAGAAAAAATATAGAGAAAATCATTGAAGATTATTTTAAAAAGAACTGAATTAAAAGTAATATCAATTACTTGGGGCAGTGATGGGCAAACTTTTTAAAGAAGGGGCCAAAGGAAAGGAAATGCTCATCTGTAAGTCTGTTTCTAAGGCAATTCTTTAGAAATTTCATTATATTGTATCCTACTCATTGTATTCATCAGATTAGGAATAATGTCTAGCAGCCCAATAGAACATTTCAGGAGGCCACATCTGGCCCTTGGCTTGTAGTTTGCCCATCACTGACCTAGGGGGAAAATGAACAAATTTGATCTATATAAAAGTCCATATATGTTTGATCTTTTAAGCAAAATGCTGGGAAAATAAATATCATAAATGACTTTCTCTTCGAAATGAAAATTGACCTGATGATAGAGAAATTACTTTTTAAAATCAAACTCCTGTTTGTGTGTATGTGTATAGGTATTATATATGTATGCATATATAATAATAGGGTAGCTCTAACTTTTTGATTTCCAACATCATCTCAATATGTTTGATACCATTAAAATGGACAAAAGACAACAATTAAATGTGTAAAATTGGGCTGGAAATGAAGACTTTTTGTAATCTGATTACAATCAAATGTGAATCTCATCAGCTATTTAGGGGGAAAAAACACTTTTTATAATTCAAGCAATATAGGAAATACAAGTTCTTATTTTAGAAGTGGAACACAGCACAGAAAGTTCTATATTAGTTATCAGTACGAGGGCTTTGAATTTTGATTGCTATATTCTATTTGTGTGACCTTAGGCAAGTTGCTAAATCCTTTAAGGTCTGTTTTCTCATATGTAAAGCAAATGGGTTGTACTAGATAACCTATCAGTACTCTTCCACCTCTAAATATTTATTTACTGATTTTATCTTTATATCCCTGATTATATCTTTATATATTTACCATTACATACTTCATTCTTCAGGAAAATAACATAGATTATCTAATTGTATTCCAGGTCCCTAATAATGCACTGTGGTCTTTCACTCTTTGTTCTTTCTATCATGACCTCTTCTGTCAATTTTTATATCTCAAAATCTGAAATCTTCTCTTTTTTTCCATTCTTTTCTCAAATGAGAAACTTTTCCCTGAATGCTTTTGCATTAATTTATACTGTATTTGTAATACTTGTCCTTTTCATTTGCTTTCCAAACATGTTGAGTCATCTCATTGGTTTATTTTGAGGAAACAATGCAGAGTAGAAAGAATACTGGATTCAGAATGGACCTAGATTCAAATTCCAACTCTGACACTTATTGCACAAATCAGTTAATCCCTCTAAGATTCAGTCTTCTCTTTTTAAGAATGAGGGATTTGAATAACATGATCTCTATGTACCTTTCTGGTTCTAAGTTCTATGATCATATCCCTCTCAATGTTTTAGTACTTCCTCTGAACTTGTTCTCCCAACTATAAGTGTACTATCAGTGTAGCAGTTTAGTAGCTTAAATGACAATGCTTTTTCTACCCTAATTATTTCAGAAAAAATTCTGAAATTGTCGTTTTTTAATTTTCATTTACTTATTTATTTATTTGTTGTCTTATTTCATTCATTCATTCATTCATTCATTTATTTGTTTTTTAATTTAAAATGTAATTTTTAATTAATTGTGTTTTTTAAAAAATATGACTATTCATCATCTCCCATATACATTAGGGTGCTGTGATGAGAGTAAAGTATTTCTAGTAAATGACTATAAATTATATTTTAAGCATATGTGTTCTCTCAATTTAAACCTACTCTCCTCAGAAATCTTTTGTTTAGGAGTGTGTACCACTGCTCTGGGAACAATGTTTTAATTTCTATTACTTCTACTGTGCCACTTTGGTACATGTGATTTTTAAAACTATTTACTTCTGTAAGGTAAATTGTTCAACAGACCAGCACCCAAGAAGGGACTCATGAACGATAGCACTAGAAAAATCACAACCACTTAGGGTTACCCCTAAACTCTGAGGAGATAAGTAATCTGCTGTCCACTGGGGACCCAACTTCCTACTGGAGTGAAAAATTAAGAAAGTAAGAAATGTGAGAGTGCTACACAATAATGTAAGGTAATTAAGTAGTGGATAGAGTGCTGACTTTGGAGTCAAAAAATGTCTTCGGTTCAAATCCTGCCTCAGATTAACTGTATGACTCTGGGTATATCATTTGTCTTCCATTTGTCTCTCAGTTTCCTCATCAGTAATTTGGGAATAATTAGAGCCCCTACTTCCCAGTTATATCATGCGAAATAATATTTATAAAACATTTTATAGATCTTAAAGTTTATAGAAATGCTTGCTGTTATTAGGCAGGAATATTATTTAATTTCCTTTACAATCAATCTATCAGTGATTCCACTCCCTATTGCCATGGCTCACCATATCAAAAGCTCCATTATTTGGCCCTCATTTCCCTTTAGATATGTATCTCTCTGTTAAAATATAAGCTATGTGAAGGCTCAGACAAGCCCCCTTTTTATTCATATTTGCATTAATAATAGGCATTTGATTAATATTTATCGATTCATATGCTAAATCATTCATTTTGGGGTCTCTCTTGATCACTATATCTCTTACAAATAATAGGGGTTTAATAAGTATTTGTTGAATGAATGTAGAGAAGAATTCATATTTATCCATATTGCTGAACATTACATTGTGCCACAATATGTGAGTTCTATAGAAATCAGTATATCTTTATGATTCCAGTTCCCATGATTTTAAAGATAAAATAGAAATCTTATTAAATATGATAATTACCATTACACTTGATGTATAATTACATTATACATCAAGTTACTGCCACGAACTTCAAATGTTTATGTGACCAGAATTTTGGGCATTTTTTTCTGATAGCCTAAAATCAGATTATTTAGCTGTTTGTGATCATTATTCTGGTTGATTTTTGCATAATTTTATCTTCTAATAATCAAATTTGCAGTTTCCAAAAAGTAAAGATTTCATCACTGATGGAAGAGGAGATTTATTTTGTTGTTTAAGATATCTGAAAGGTACCTGCCCTGCTACTTATATCCGAGACTTGACTGCAGGCACTAGGGCAGTAACTGGACTAAGATTACATTACCAATGTGTGTCACAATCTAGCTCTTCTTCACTCATCACAGATTTGTGGATTGTTATTTATATAAATACTACCAAGATACATTCATGATAAGCTTACATTTTTAAAAAAGAAGAGATTGGATAACATGAACTATAAATTTCCTTCTAGACCTAAATTCTAACATGCTTTTATCCATTGTGATAAGGATTTGCTTTCAATTTTCAATTTATAATTTCTGTCATTGTTTTAAAAGAATTACAGTACACAGGGGAATGAAGACCAATCCTATCCAATTTGCAAGATTGAAGAAGTAGAATGTATATTCAGTAAATATAGTCTTAATGGAGTATTACATGGATTTACAGTCTTAGAATCTTAAGTTTCTCAAACAGTGCCTCAGCTAAAATACAGCACTTCAATTAAGTAGTTCATTAAATTTATTTCTTTCATTATAGAAACATTACTTTCATGAAAAATTAGATTAAAATTGTTTGTCTATTCCTTCAAGAAAGATAAGTGGTCCAATGAATTCTTAATTCTCATAACCCATGCAGATGAGTTTGAGGGCCTATAAAAATAATTACTTCAAAATATTTTGTGTAGGGAATTGAAAAAGACATCTCTAAAAGTGAAATGGTGCTAGATAGAAATTGGCATCAGCATTAAATTCCTTGAAAACAAAATAATGTTTTATCCTTTAACTTTCTAAAAGTTTTTTTTACTCTTTTTTATTCTTTACTCTTAATTAGTATAAATGCATTCTGAGTTTAAAAGCTATCAGTGGTAAATTGCCTTGAGAAAACAGTACATTACTCAAGAATGTTGTCCCTGAAAGGTAAGGAGTAGTTTATTTTTTATAAGGCCAGATCTTATATTTCTCCTGACAATGACTATACTGGGACATCAGGAATGATTGGAGCCAAAGATAGATATTGCTCAGTGATCTCACAGGTAAGCAGAAAATATGTGAGCAGAAAGAGTTCATAATCATTAGCAACTAATATTTGTTGAACAATCACTATGAATTTGGCATCACTCTCTGAATTATATGGACTGATTATTCAATTGCAAAGCCAAGCCCCAAGAGATGCAGCAATTGTACCATAGAGCAGATGTAAAGCTGTATCTGCCAATAATTCACTCTGATTTTAGGGGTACTTGTGGTTCATGTTTATTGAGCACCAGCCATGTACAAAGTGCCAAAGAGAACTAAATGCTCTTATGTGCCAGACAGAAAATAACTATCCTCTTTACTTTCCAGAATCATCAGAGTTTGACAGACTTAGAAGTTTCTAAAATAAAAAATGGGATAAAATAATCATATGAGTATGGAAATTTTTGCCAGTTTAGAAATCTGAGGCCCAAGGAGATGAAGTGACAGACCCAATGTCAAGTAGTTAAGAGGGAAGATTTGGATATAGCCTTCTCCTCCCCAGCCAAGTACTCACAAATACATGTTGTTATTGCTGTTGTTGCTGTTCAGTTCTTTGAGTCATAATCAACTCTTCCTTATTTCATTTGGGGTTTTCTTTTTTAAGTTTATTTTTAAATTTTATTTTTAATACTTGTTTTCCCAATTGTGTATAATAAAAATTTTCAAAATACATTCTCCAAATTTATAAAAGTTTTCTCTCATCCACCTCACAGCAAAGGTAAGCAATTGATATCTATTATATTTGTATTATCATGTAAACATATTTCCATACTGGTCATTATTGTAAGAGAATAGTCATATAAAACCAAAAGCTAAAATTTGAAACAGAAATAAATGATAATTAAAAACAGTATGTTTTGATCTGCATTCCACTCAAGTAGTTCTTTCTCTGGATGTGGATAGAATTATATGTGATAAATCCTTCATAATTGTGTTGGATCATTATAATGCTGACAATACTTAAATTTTTCACACTTGATCATCATATGATATTGTTGTTAATGTGTACAATGTTCTCCAGATTCTGCTTATTTAACTCTGCATCAGTTCATCTAGGTCTTTCCAGGTTTTTCTGAAGTTATTCTGTTCATCATTTCTTAAAGCAAAATAATATTCCATCATCATCATATGAAAAAATTTGTACAGTCATTCCCTGACTGATAGACTTTCTTTCAATTTCTAATTCTTTGTCATCACAAAAATAGCTGCTATAAATATTTTTGTACAAGTAGCTTAGCTCCTTCAGGCTTTTCCCTCCTTTCTTTCTACCTTTGGACAGTAAGGAGAGAGAGAAAAGATGTCACCTGCTCCCAGCACTCAGAGAGCAAGCAACTGCCACTCCCAGAGAGCAACTGACACCTATCTCAGAGTAACTGCCACAGAAAAACCATTATACTCCCCCACACAGTCAGCATTGAAACTGACACTCTGTCTCAGATCTGTTTCAAACTTCATTCCTTTCTCAAGCCAACTTCTCCACTTCTTACTTCTAAATTTATAAAACAAGACTTAGTTTCTAATATTATCCTTATACAATGGGGAGGTAGACTATCACAGAGAGAGGGAAGTGGAGATTTGGTTGAATTCTCCAGGAAATTGAAGCCTTGAGAGCTGAAATTACTTGGTCTAGAGTGCTGAAATGACAGCAGTAATGACTAAATCAGAACTTAAACCCAGTTTTTTTCACTTCAAGTTTTATGTTCTTTCCACAATGTCATGCTTTAACGATATGAAGATTTTCTCAAAAGGAATATAGTGCTACCCAAGTTTGATGGCATAATCAGTGAAGGAGATGGAGAAACTAACCTTTCCTTAACCCCTTCCCCCAAACACACATACATACACATGCACACTGTAAGAATGGGATTTGTGCAAGGTGGATGGGACAAGAGGAGTCAGAGAAGTAGTGGCTGACAGTTGGTGACAGTTGGTGACAGTTAAGGCCAGAGGGAATTCTAGGTAATTCTCCGGAGGAAGGAGGAAGAGGAGATCTTCTGGTGGAGGTTCTTTGAGGAAGGAGGAGAGGTTCTGAGGATTATATCCCAGCTCGGATCCAGTTCTGAGGGCTTCCTGAGGATCTTTCTTTGGACACTGATACCTCTATTCCCTGGTCAAAGGCATCCCATCGCTTCTCACCAAGCAAGACTTCAACAAACAAGTTAGCTAAGTTTTGGGACTCTATTTTGGGAGCCATCTCTTAGACTCCTTCTCCCATTACCCAACCTTGCTGAGAGACCCTTTCCAGTCTAACTTGCAATTATAGAGAAGGATAGAAATAGAAACAGAAGGAGAAAGGGCAGGAGATGCTTAGGAGTGGGAATCCCAAAGGTTCTATATATATATATTTCTATAGAAATAGAGAAGAGGGCACCCCAAAATCCCTCTGCCCTTCACCCTTTCCCCCAATCCCTATATTGATATTAATAAAAGACATTCATTAGTCAGATAGCATTCCAGAGTGCCTGAGAGACAACAAGGGAGAGGGGAACTACAGCTTGGTCTGGTTGCCTCCATCTTGGAGCCAGGCCACCTGCTGTGAAGTTGACTGACCTGGGGGGAATCTTCCGTGAAACCCACCCTCATTCAGAATCAGATTGGGGTACCCAATACCTCATCTTATAGAGAAGCCTCGTCCCCAACTCCTGTGGAGCTGCAAGACCATCCAGGTCACCCAGTTTTGGGGTGACACCCCCTTAAAGTTTCGGCAGTGCATATTCAGCCCTGAGGAGAGAGCTGGAGGAGAGAGTCACATCTCATAGACTCTCTCTATTTCCCCTCTATCATAACATTAATTACTGGCTCTGTTTATTCTTATAACATATACTCATGAATTTGGTAAATTTTTGTTTGTTTTTCAAGAAAGGTATCAAAACTGTATTCAGTAATTGATTTTGTCAGAGACCCAAACATGACCTGTGATTCTTTTGTTTTGTCTTGTTCTAAATTTTATTTAACTTTTTCCATGATTACATTGTGAATCGTTAAAAATTTGGGGTAGGAGTTTGATACAAGAACTGAGAGCAGTTTGGTAAACCACAAACACTTATTTATTCTGAGGAGAAGTTAGGATAAGAAATAGGAGATAGGAAAGTAAGATGATCATTCATATCTTATAGCTAAGCCTAAAATCCAAATAAATCCTATACTAAATTTTCAAAAAAACCCTAAATCTAACTGCCTTCTTAGGCAGGATCTTCTTGCCTGGCAAAGCAGGACTATCTCAACTACACTACTACTATCTGAAAATATATTCCCTATCTATATACCTACACTAATTAATGAGCATTAATCATCAAACAACCCCCTTAACATAGTTTTTATCCCTCAACTGTAAATATTGAAAATGCCTGTCACAAAGACACAGACACAGTCACAGACTGCTGCTCTCTCAAAGTTCTAAGGAGAAAACCCCCCAGAGACAGCACCTTCTCCTTCATAGTTATGAGGAGAAAAGGACCAACTGTCACCTCATTCCTTCCTTAAATATTTTCCTTGTCTTCTAGGTAATGGAACCTTCACTCTGGCTCACAAAAGTCTATCAGTGCTGAAAAACTCTTTCTTAGAAATTCTGCTCTTAAAGTGACAGAGTGATATTGAGAAACTCCCTCTAACATATAAACTCTGCTCTTAATATACAGAGTGAGATTAAGAAAACTCCTTTTGATACATGCTTCCCTCCCCACTTCCATAGTTAACAAGCAATTCTCCTGGGTTACACATATATTATCACTCAAAATCTATTTTCATATTATTCATTTTTGTAACATAGTAAACTTAAAACCAAAAGTCTAAATTATATAACAATATAAACAAGTGATAAATCACATTTTCTTCTGAATTTCTGCTCCCAAAGTTCTTTTTCTAGCTGTGGATAGCATTCTTTCTCATAAGTCCCTCAAAACTGTCCTGAATCATTGCATTGCTATTAATAGCAGAGTCAATTACATTTGATCATCCCACAATGTTTCAGTTAATGTGTATAGTGTTCTCATAGTTCTACTTATTTTACTTCATATCATTTCATGTAAGGCTTTCCAGTTCTTATAGAAAGCAATCAATTCCTCATTCCTGATCACATAATAATATTCCATCATTCTCATATACCAAAATTTGTTCAGCCATTACATAATTGAATGACATGCCTTCATTTTCCAATTCTTTGCCACCACAAAAAGCTAAACTATGTATATTTTTGTATAAACAGATCCTTTCACATTTTTTAATCTCTTCAGGATACAAACCTAGTAGTAGTAATAATATATCAAAGGGCATGCATCTTTTTAAAGCTCTTAGGACCTAATTCCAAATTGCTTACTAGAATGGTTGGATCAGTTCAGAACTGCACCAGCAATACATTAGTGTCCCAGTTTTGCCACATTCCCTCCAACATTTATTATTTTCCTTTACTATCATATTGGCCACTCTGCTAGGTGTAAGGTGGTACCTAAGAGTCATTTTTATTTGCATTTCTCTAATCAGGAGAGATTTAGAACATTTTTATGTGATTATTGATAGTTTGATTTCTTCATCTGAAAACTACCTGTTAATATTCCTTGACCATTTGCCAATTCAGGAGTGATTAGATTTCTTACAAATGTGACTTAGTTCTTTGTATATTTGAGAAATTAGACCTTGGGTAGAGAAATTTGTTATAATATTTTCCCAGTTTGTTACTCCTTTTCTAATTTTGGTTACATTGGTTTGATTTGTACAAAAAAATTTTATTTAATATAATCAAAATTATTCATTTTACATCTTGTAATGTTCTCTATCTCTTGCTTGGTCTTAAATTTTTTTAAAAATTTTGAACTTAGCTTCATAAAGGGTATAAGCTATTGATCTAAACCTAATTTTTGCCATACTGTTTTCCAATTATCCCAGCAGTGTTTGTCAAATAGTGAGTTTTTGTGCCTAAATCTGGAATCTCTGGGATTATTGAACATTAGATTGCTGAGGATATTTCCCCTTAGTCTATTCCATTGATCCATCCATCTATCTCTCAGCCAATACCAGATTATTTTGATCAGTGATGGGCAAACTTTTTAAAGAGGGTGGCAAAGGAAAGGAAATGCTCATTCGTCAGTCTGTTTCTAAGGCAACTCTTTTGAAGTCTCATTGTATTGTATCCTATTCATTGTATTCATCAGATTAGGAATAATGTTGCATGACTGGATAGAACATTTCAGGGGGCCGCATCTAGCCCATGGGCTGTAGTTTGCCCATCACTGATTTTGATCATCTCTGCTTTATAGTATAGTTTAAGATCTGGGACTACTAAGCTACCATGCTTCATTTTTTTCATTAGTTCTCTTGATGTTATTAATCTTTTGTTCTTCCTGATGTACCTTGGTATAATTTTTTCTAATTCTATAAAAAATTTTTTTGGTAGTTTGATGGTTATGGCACTGAATAAGCAAATTTATTTAGTTAAGATTGCCATTTTTTATTAAATTAGCTCATCCTACCAATGAGCAATTAATTTTTTCCAATTGTATAGATCCAATTTTTGTGTGTGTGTGTGAAAAGTGTTTTGTAGTTGTGTGCATATAATTCCTGTGTCTGTGTTGGCACATAGATACCCAGGGATTTTATATTGTTAAGAGTTATTTTAAATGGAGTTTCTCTTTCTAGTTTTTGCTGCTGATTTTTGTTGGAAATATAAAAAAACTTACTTGGAATTATTTTATATTTTGCAATTTTGCTAAAGTTATTGATTATTTCCAACTTTTTATTTGATTTCCTATGATTCATTAAGTATACCATCATATCATCTGCAAAGAGTGATAGTTTAGTTTCCTCGAAGCTTACTTTAATTCTTTCAATTTCTTTTTTTTTCTCTAACTACTACCACCAGCATTTCTATTTCTATATTAAATAATAGTGGTGATAATGGGTGTCCTTGATTTATTCTTGATCTTATTGCGAAGGCTTCTAATTTATCTCCATTGTAGATGATTCTTGCTGATGATTTTAAATAGGTACTTATTATTATTTTGAGAAATAGACCATTTATTCCTTTGCTTTCTACTATTTTCAGTAGGAATGGATGTTGTATTTTGTAATATGCTTTTTCTGCATCTACTGAAATTATTATGTGATTTCTGTTAGTTTCATTATTGGTAGGTCAGTTGTACTGATAATTGCCCTAATATTAAACAAGGCTTGCATTTATGGTATAAATACCACCTGGTCATAATGAATGGTCCCTGTGTTATATTGCTTTAGTCTCTTTATTAATATTTTAAGATTTTTGCATCTATATTCATTAAGGAGATTAGTCAATAATTTTCTTTGTTCGGGCCTTCCTGGATTAGGTATCAGAACCATATTTGTGGCATAAAAAGAACTTTCATAAGACTCCTTCTTTGCTTATTTTGTCAAAGACTTTGTAGATCATTGGGATTAATTATTCTTTAAATGTTTATAGAATTCACTTGTGAATCCATCTGGCTCTGGGGATTCTTGGGAAGTTCATTTATATCTTAATCAATTTCTTTTTCTGAAATAGAATTATTTAAATATTTTATTTTGTCTTTTGTTAATTGAGACAATTTATATTTTTGTGAACATTTCTCCATTTCTCCTAGATTGTCAGATTTATTGTCATATAGTTGGGCAAAATAGCTCCTAATAATTGCCTTAATTTCCTCTTTATTAGAGGTGAGATCACCCTTTTCATTTTTTATACTGGTTATTTGATTATCTTATTTCTTTTTTAATCAAATTTAACAATACTTTATCTATTTTATTTTATTTTCATAGAACCATCTCCTAGTCTAGCTTATTAGTTTAGTAGTTATTTTACTTTCATTTTTATTAATTTCTCCTTTTATTTTTAGGATTTCCAATTTAGTCTTTAGTCAGTGTTTTAAATGAGATTTTTCATATTTTCTCCTATTTTTTTCCATTTTTTTGTTTTTGTTTTATTGTTTCTTAATGTCTTGTGAAATCATTAGCTTTTGTTTGTCCAGTTCTAATTTTTAGAGACTTAGTTGTTCTTCCATGACCTTTTTTTTGGAGATTTTGCATGTGTTTTCTTGGATCTTACTATCTCTTGCTGCTCCTATTCTTTGTTTTTTTCCCCATAGAAATTTTTGAAGGTTGAGTTTTTTGTTGTTTTTTTGTTGTTGTTGTTTTGCTGCTGTTCGCTCTTTTTCCCTCCATTCCACTGGGAAATTTGCTTGGTGCTGACCATTTCTGTCTTAGCTTATGTCTTCACTGCTCATGAGGAAGCTTGAGCATGCCCAGTGTTATGGCCCTTCAGATCACACTGCCAGAACCGGGAACTATGAGAGGTGGAACTGAGGTGGTCTTTTGTTGGTGTAGCCTATGACCTGGGATCCCGAAGTTGCCTATGCCCTGCTTCTGAGTTTGGCTGGTAGGTTGGGAATGGGAAGGTAGGATCCCCCTCATGTTTTGGAAATCTACTCTCTCTGCTTACCTTTCACATTGTATTCAGTGGGAGAGCCTCCTCATTCATCCTGCTTTGACTCTAGATCTTTTCAGGTGCCTTTCAGAAGATTGGTTTGGAAGGATATTCAGAGTAGTTCCAGACTTTCACTCCTACTAAGCCCCCATCTTGATTCTGCCCCCTAAAAACCTCAAATTGTGATTCTTATCAAATATCCTTCTAGTGGCCTCTGGCTATATTGATTTGTCTCCCTAGACCAACAGTTGGCAACCTTTTTGGGCATGAAAGCCATAAAAGCCTGCAGAAGGAGGAGGATGGAGGCATAAGGCTCTGGAATATGGGGAGGGGGCTGAAGGGCCCCTGGGCCACATACTGGGGCTCTGCCCAGACTGGCGAATTGGGAGGTGGAGCCAGATATGGCTCAAGAGCCATATGTTGCTGACCCCTGCCCTAGACACTTGAGGGTAAAAAGAGATTCATTCACATACAAAGACATTCTGACTTTGCATGTACCAATACCACATGAGTCCCCTCCCCCGTACAGCTGATTAGATAGGTTTTCATATGAAGACAGATGGATCAACATCACAAAAACTAATATTATTGTTATCTTTGTTGAATATCCTTTCGATGCAATATTTGAATAAATCTTCTTTTGTTGCCTGTTGATTGACTATGTATGTATTATTTCACTCCTACAGTAAATCTAAATAATAAGGGAACTTACTGGATTCCAACTTACCCATTATAAAGGTCATGTAGTTTCCCCCTTCTCCCCTTATTTTTCAGATGAGGAAACTGAGGCCAAGAGAGGTTCAAGGACTTCCCTGAGGTCACAAAGAGTAAGTGGTAGAACAAATATTTGAATCTAGGTCTTCTGACTCCAAATTCAGTATTCTACTTTGCTAGGATGTCTATGTGTATTTGGTATAATAGCTTAAAATTCCTGTTAAATAAGTGCAAATTCTATATGTAATTCAAATCCCTTGTATTGCAATATACTTTTCTAATGAGTAAACCACATTGCCTTTAAAATGAATACAATTACTATGCAGTTCAACAGACATTCATTAAACTTGCTCATTATGTATGAGGCCTTATTCAAGCTCAGCATCCAGTCTTTTTGATCCAGACTTGATACCCAGCATATGAACTGAAACCAAATTTTATACTTAAAATATCAAATATAGAGTATAACAATATATCTTATTATCTTATCATTAAAAACCTTTTACATATAGTCAATTTCTATTTGGGAAGCCATATGTTCCTACATTTCTTTATCAGGTTATTACTTACTATTGTATGCAAATAAAACTAATTACATGCTAATGACAGAGGTTTGTATAATTTGAATGAATTAATTTTCCTTAGTTTAATAAAATAAATAAATGAGAGTATTTTTGAATTTTCTAAATTTAATTTGACTCTTGCCTGACCTGCATTTCAAAGAGTTATACAGCAAAATTAGAACCTTACAATATTTTGAATCTATTTATATCTAGGAAAGTAAGGTAAACAATGATTGTGGCCTCTGAAGGATTGAGTTCAGGCAATTTTGAGATTTGTTGATACATTTCAGAGTAATTTTTAACAAATTGGTTTGAGAAAGCTATGTATATTTTAGCTTACTCAAATTCCAAAACTTAAGAGAAGCCATTAATGTCATTTGGAGTTTCAGGTATGATGTCCCATTGTTAGAAAGACCAAGGCAAAAACATAGTGAATTAGATGACTATGGTATATTGTTTTAAAATTAAAATAAGAGACTTCCATTGAATATCCTGCCTGCAAACTTAAATCTCTACACTATTTTAGGTAATCAATTATCTCCCTAAACATTATTCTCTGTGCTGAAAAAAGAACAAACTAACAGAAAGTCATACTATTGACAGAGCTTTAAATCTTCTGTTTTAGGCATCTACCATCACAGTAATGTTTGTCACCAAGCAAAGCATTAAATCTACCATGCTTGCATAAATATCTGTCAGAAGTACTACAACATTTCCTGCATCAATCTCTTGCTGTTTATTCATGTAGACACCATCTTAGTTCAGAAAATTACTGCTTTTCACCTGTACTATCACAATAGCCATTTATATTGATTTCCTGCCTCATTTTCCCCACTCCACACTATATTTAACATAATACCTAAAGTGATATTTTGAATACTCACCTGACTATCATTCCACTGTGCAAGAAAGTCCAGTGCTTCCTTCTTTCCTTTGAAATTACTTCACTTAAGTATATTGTTCACCTAAGCTGATATGCTTGCTGTATATAACTTAAACATTTTAAGCTTCTCAGAATATACATTTTCACTGAAAACTTAGCTCAAGGGCAACTTTCTACATAATTCCTTTTCCTAGTCATTTAACTACAACTTATCCCACACTAAGAATTATTATGTATTTGTCTTGCAAATTTTTTATATTTCCTTATACGTGTACATACTGTTTCCCAGTAGGATATAAGATCTTTTAGAGCAGGAACTATTGGGTTGTTGTGTCTGTACCTCACATAGAACAGTGCCTTAAACAAAGAAGCATTTAATAAATGCTTATTGGTTAACTGACTAATTGAGCAGCTACATCTCCTTTTCCTTTGTCCAACTTTTTCAGTCAAACAAGAATTTTGAGCACTTACTATTAGCCAAACTTACTGCTAACACTCAGGGACAAATGTACAAAGAGGGAGGAGGATAGTCCATGCCATAATGGAGGTTATATTCTAATGAGAGAATCAAAACAAATCACAACATAACATAAAATATAAATAACAGTAAAAATAAAATAATCTTATAAAGGATGACCCTAGAAATTGGTGTAGTAAAGCCTTCTGAGGAGCAGGCAATTGAGTTAAACCTTAAAAGAGGCAATTCTAGAAGCCAGATATTGGGAAGGATAGAATGCTTGGAATGGGAACAGCAACTGGCCAGTTACCAAGACAGGAGATAAACTAAAGTGTTCAGAGAAAAACAACTAGCTTGCATGATCAGATGCTGGGAAGAATGGGGATAATATGGAACACAAGATTGAAAAGGTGGAAAGAAACTAAATTGTGTTCTGAATGCCAAGTATATCACCTGGGGATGAATTTTCTCCCACATTTGCATTACTTTTTTTTTAATATCAATTTATTTTTAATTCCAAATTCTAGTCCTCCTCCACTCACTGAGAAAGCAAAAACATACAAAACTCAGAGTAAATATAGTAATATAAATTAATTTCTACATTAACCCAAAATATGTTTCAATCTTTACTGAGTCCATTAGTTCTCTATCTGCAGAAGGATAGTATTTTTTTTCTTCATGAATTTTTTTGATATTATGGAAGCTTATTGTGTTGATTATACTAAATAAGTCTTATAAAGTGACTATTTATATAATAACACTTTTCAGTGTAATTTATTTTCCTGGTTCTCCTCCCTTTACTTTGCATTAAATGACATGTCTTTCTGAAACCATCATCTCAGAAATAGCCCAATAGTGTTTTGTCACTTAACTTGTTCAATCATTTCCAGTGGATGGCGATCTCCTCAGTTAATGATTCTTTCCCACACCCAAAAAAAGGGACTATAAACATTTTTACACATGTCATTTTTTCTCTCATTCTTTGACCTGATTTGGATTATAGATTTAGTGGCAGTATTACTAGGTCAAAGGGTATGTACAGAGTGATAGATTTTTTTTGTAATGTATTTCTAAATAACTTGCCAGAATTATACTAGTTTTCAGTTTTATTAAGATTGCAGTAGTATCTTTCACACATCACCCAACATTGTCATTTTTCTTGTGTGTCATCTTATGGAATTTAATGAACAGGAGATGTTAACTCAAAGTTATTTTTAATTTCCTTTTATCCAATAATTAGTGATGTAGAAAATTTTTAATATCATTATTATTGATAAGTTTTATTTCCTTTTCTGAAAACTTCCTGTTCATAGTGCTTGATCATCTATCAGTTAGATAATGGTTCTTATTCTTGAAAATATGACTCTTTCTCCATTTTTTTAGGAATAAGAACATTATCAAAGAAAGTTGCCACAACGACACCTCCTACACAAGCTTTTCTCCTTTGTATTTTAGCTCCATTGGATTTTTGTGTAAAAATATTTTAATTTTTCCTGAAGGATTCTTTTCAATTTTGCTTAAAAATTATTCTTGGGTATAATCCTAGAATCTTTGCTTTAGAATAGATTTAGAATAGACAGTTGGCTTTCCAGAAATTCATATTATAAGACCTTCTGTAATAAAAAAAATCCTTTCATTTCATTTGAATCCTTTCATTATAGCTACTTGCAGTATTTTTTCCAGATGAGGAAGCTCTAGATTTTAGCTATAACATTCCTAGGAGGTTTACTTTGGAGAATTCTTTCACTAGATGACTAGCATATTATTTTAATTTCTACTTTGAATTCTGGTTATAAAATATATGGTTGTAAAATATGAAGATTCCTTTTAGAGTTTATTGAAATATGAAGCATAAGCTGTTTTGTTGTTCTTTTTTTTTGGATTTCAGATAATTCAAGGACTCTTAAAACACCTCTCTTCAAAATATTTCCCAAATCAGTTGAACTTCTCATGAGATATTTCATATTTTTAGGAATTTTTTCTTTAATTTTTCTTTGCATTATTTTTCTTATTTGTCTAATAGCGTCATTAGTTTCCAGCTGGCCAATTCTAAATTTAAGGAATTATTTTCTTCATTGAGGTTTTGTATTTCTTTTACTATTTGGCAAATTCTAATTTTAAGGTATTTTTCCTTCAATATTATTTGTACCTTTTTTACAAAGTAGTTACTTTTCAAAATTTTCTTGCAAAGCTTTAATTTCCTTCCTGTACTTTTCTTCTATCACATGTGGAGGAGGAGGCAGTTGAAATGAGAGGGAAAAGTATTGAAAGGAAGAATAGTAGATATTGAGAAAGTGGTTTTGTCCTTTAGAATTAAGGGAAACAGTCTCAGGGAATAGAATTACTTGACGTAGAAGAAGGTGTATGCAAACTATTAGAAAAGGTTAGAAGCTGATTAACATTGAGTGTGGCTAAAGAAGGCAGGTAAACCAAATCATAAAAGCCTAGAATTTATGCTAATACAGTTCTGGATTGCTTTGATTTGATCTAAGCATCTGATTATGACTAGCTACATTTTACTTTTGGTTTGATCTGAAAATCAAATGAGATTGTTAGAGGTAGTCTGTCAACAGTTTTATTGTGGTGGCAGTAGTGTGGTTTGTGTTTATATGTATAAATGTAGTTGGCCTTTTGCAGATCCTTTTAATTACATAGAAATATGCCACAGACAAGTAAAATGTTTGATTACAGCAAACTGCAATTAGTACACAAGTCTTTGATGAAAGCAAGAAGTGATTATCTATCCTTCAAAACAGAAGTGTAATTAAGACTATGATTCATGAATTTGCTGATTATTTTTCTATGCCTTGAGCACTATCACAATTTAATTGTTATACACAGAGAGAGGTTCCTAACCCAATCTGAGGTTCCTAATAATCATAAAATTGAAAATCTCAAACTTAAAAGTGACCAGTGGTTTTCTAGGAAAGACCCTGACAAATTGTATAATGTTCCCTTGAAAAATCTTTTTTCTTTGTATAAATACAAACACTCCGGAAACTATTGATCTCTCTGAATTGTTATAGCCTTAACCTTCTGCCTTTTTTCTTTGTTCTTCATATATTTTATTTTTCACACTCTGCAGTTTGTTGTATTGGAAAGAGCATTAGACTTCGGGTCAGAAGAACTAACTCTGAATCCAGACTCCTCCACTTGCTTACTCTGTTGTCTTAAGATGATTTTCTCTGGAAAACATTTTTCTCATCTGTTTAAATGAGTGGGTTGGGACAGATAATCTCTAAGATCCATTTGAGCTCCTACATTTTGTATTTCCCAGAAACTGAATCTTGCTTTTCCACTTAACAATTTAAATCTGATCAAGTTGCTCGACCCCTATGTAAAATTGGGGTAACAGTAATTATATCACCAATTTCAGAGGACTGGTGTGAGATGAAAAGATAGCTTGCTTTGTAATCCTTAAATCACTACTATATAAATATCATTATCATGTTGCAAATAATAGCACCTGCCTCTGTGAGAAAGGTACTTCCACATATTATCACCTCCTTTTACTAGGTAAGGAAACTTAATGTCTGCGAGAGTGATTGTTAGTGTTAAGGCAAGTAGAACATATCTGGTGAAGAATTTAATTCCAGTTTTTCTGAGTCCAAGTCTAGTGTTCTAAGTTTCCTTTCTTAAATGATCAACCCATACTCCAACTGGGGAAATGAGACAAATATTTTATCACCCACATTAATTAAGCCTTTGCTTCAGATAGTCAGCAGAATTTATTAGTCAGAAAAACTAAATGGATTTGTAAATATATCTTGGTTCAGACAATGTAACTTGCAAATGACAATGACTGGTACTCAGATAGCAAACATGTCCCATAATTTTTAAATATGAAAAGCACCAATCATCACTTAATAGGAATTAAAATCAAGGATAAATGCATCAAAGAGTTTATTTTAAAATTATCTCTTCTTACCAAGTTTTAAAAATCATTTTATTAATTAATAGAATTTTGTTTATGCACATTATAGCTCCATGGCAGAATAGCTTTCATTGCTGCCTTTGTATACCTGAACAGAATACAGTGCCTCATATACAGTAGGAGGTCATTAATAAAATTCTGGCATTTCATTGTGGAGAGTGGCCACTTCTAATTAGTAACAATTGAAATTAAAATGTTAATGATGATGATGATGATAACAGATAGTTTTTACATAGGTTTTCAAAGTGCTCTACCAATATTATCTCATTTGACCCATATCACTTTCTTGGGAATAGGTGTTGTTATTCCCATTTTAGAGTTGAAGAATAAGGCACAGGGTACTCTAGCTAGTGATTGTCTAAGGTAGGATTTGAACTTAGATCTTCCTGATTCCAGCTCCAAAGCTCTACCAATTTGTTATCTAAAAGCTGCAGAGATGTTTGATGGGAGAGATTCTTTAATAAAGTAATTTAAAATTTTCTTACTATACAAAATTATCAATAGTAGTTGCTAGTAATATTTGAAACAAGATAGTATCTACAAAATTATAAAATATTAGGTTTGGTAGAGAACTGAAAGATCTATTATCATTCCCTAATGCATACGAAACATCCCAACTATATCTCAAGTAGCCATTTATTCTCTCATTCACAATTTCTACCAATGGACAATTCACAAGTGAGCTTATATGATTTTTGTTTTTTTTTATTTTAGTTTTTAATATTTTTCCAGATTCATGTGGATACAATTATTAATAATTATTTTTCACATTTTGTGTTCTTTATTCTCTCTCCCCTTTCCACTTCTGCCACCTCCCCAAGATTTATGGTAATAAGATGTAGATTATACATGTTTTATCATATGATACATATTTCTATGATTTTCATATTTTGAAAGAACATACATATCACTTACATTAGAGAAAAATTTTGGAAGAAATAAATTGAATAATGCTATGCATCAATCAACTGCATACTCCATCAGTTCCTTCTATGTTAGTGGATGAACTTTTTCATTATGAGCGCCTTACAGATGTCCTGGATCCTTCTATTATTGATAATAATTGTCATTCACAGTTAATTGTCATACTTTATTGCTGTTACAGTATACAATGTTCTGGTTCTTCTCATTTAATTTTGCTTCACTTCCTATGAGTCTTTCCAGGTTTTTTGTGATCATCTTGTTCATAATTTTTTATGGTGCAATAGTATTCCATTACAAATATATAATGTAGCTTGGTCAGCCATTCCCCCAATGATATCCCTTCAGTTTCCAGTTCTTTTCCATAATAAAAAGAGAAGTTATAAGTATTTTTATGAAAACAAGTCATTTTCCACTATCTTTGATCTCTTTGGTATACAGATTTAATAGTGGTATTACTAGGTCAAAGATACACATAGTTTTATGGCCCTTTGGATATTGCTTTCCAGAATTGTTGTATGAGTTCATAGCTCCATCAATAGTGCCCCAATTTTCCCACACGTTTTCCAATATTTATCATTTTCTTTTTTTGTCATATTTGTCCAATTGATAACTATAAGGTATACCATACCTCATGGCCGTTTTCATTTTCCTTTCTCAAAACAATAATGATTTGAAGCATTTTTCATATTACTAAAGAAAGTTTTCATGTCTTCATCTGAAAATGCTTAGTATTCTTTGAAATTTGACTCAGTTCTCTATGTATTTGAGACACTTCCTATTAAACGTTTTCCCAGTTTGTTATTTCCCTTGTAATCTTGGTCACACTGATTTTTGTGTAAAAACTTTTAAATTTGATGTAGTCACTTATGTATTTTATATTTTATTATGTTCTCTATTTCTTATTTGGACAAAAGTTCTTCCCTTATCCATAGATACGATCCATAAACTATTCCATACTCTCCTAATTTGTTTATGGTATTACTCTTTGTTTCCAAATTATGTGTTCATTTTGACTTTACCTTGGTATATGGTGTAAGATGTTTGTTCGTGACTAGTTTCTTTCATACCTCCCCCCAATTTTCTGAGCAGTATTTTTGTTAAATTGTGAATTATTTTTCCAAAAGCTTGGATCTTTGGAACTGTCAAACATTAGTTCAGTGTGGTCACCTACTACTGTCTGTTGAATGTTTGATCTGTTCCATTGGTTTACTACTTTGTTTCTTAACCATTACCTGATGGTTTTTGTACTCAACCATTAAAAAATATTAATTGACTTGTTAAATTAAAATACTCATTTAGCTCCTCCTTCCCCTCATCTTATTAGAAAAGGAAGTATCTAACAAAATATACATGTATGTATCTATTTAAATTATGTCATGTATTTTTATTTATCAGTTCTTTTTTCTAAAAATGGATATACACAAGTTCTTCTTTAAATAATATGTTGCTGAGTGACGGAGTGCTATATATAATGTTCTTTTGGTTTTTGCTCATTTCTCTGTTTAAAATTTCATGTGTTGACTTCTGCCCTAAGGTGGCTACAGTGTAGAAGGAACTTCATGACTTTTCCTACTACCAATCACAACGAAGCATCTCAAAAGGACAAAATTCAAAATCAGATGAGGAAAGGGGCTCTACCATAGGGCACAGTCATGAAGGTAGGCAGGGTTTGGGCATTTCCAAGATATAAGGGGTTAAAATTACATCTACCAAAGTACAAGATGATCACCCCACACACACACCACCCACCATGCCAGAATCAGAATGAAGGCAGCGGGAAATCTCTAAATTCTTGGGAGCTGGCTAAAGGCACCACAGACTAACCCTTGAGGACAGTGCAAAGCTTTGGTGGCAAGATTTGGTACCCACAGAGCATGGGAGCAGAGATAACGCAGAGACAGGCTGGCCACATTAGACACCAAGAAGACTCAGAAAATAGCCTCAGAACAAAAAATGCTCAGTAGATCTCTACAGCAAGTGTTGTCTGCCCTCCTTACTTAGACTTCTGGCTGAGAAGGAAAGATAAAACTAACACAGCAATGACCACCAATACTCAAAACTACAATCCACAAATACCAAAAAATGTAAGATACAATACAGAAAGCCACTGAAATTAGATAACTTCTACAAAGAAAAGGAGCAGAATATAAAGGTGACAGCAAAGAGTGACAAACAAGCAAACACATTCAAACTCCCCCCCAAAATGCAAATTAGTCACAAGCTCTCAAGGAACTCAAATTGGAGTTCAAGAACCAAGTAAGAAAGATGGAGGAACAATGGGAAGAAAAGTGGGAGAAAGAAACGAAAGTAATTCAAAAGGAAAATAAGAGTTTAAAAGACAGAATCTCCCACTTGGAAAAAGAGACACAGAAATCACATGAAATAATAAGTAAATTAGAGAAAAGAAATGACCTGCCTGCTGGAAGCCATGAAAAACAAGTTAGACCAAACCAAAAAGGAAAATTAAAAGATCATAGCTGAAAACCAATCTTTAAAGATTAGAATTGGGCAAGTATAGGCTAATGATCTCACAAGACAGCAAGAATTAATAAAGCAAAGTTAAAAGAAGGACAAAATATAAGGAAACAAGAGGAGAAAATAGATAATGAAAGGGTCTATAGATTACCCTTTATATTAAATCCTCAAAAGACAACCCCCAGAAATGTAATTGCCAAATTCAAGAGTTTCCAACCCAAGGAGAAAATATTGCAAAAAAACAGAAAGAGATAATTCAGATATCAAGGAGCCCCAGTCAGAATTACACAGGATCTGACAGCTTCCATGCTAAATTATCACAAGGCTTGGATTATGACATTCAGAAAGGCAAGAGAATTGGGTCTCCAACCAAGGATCACCTATCCATCAAAACTGACTATATACTTCCAGGGGAAAATATGGGAATTTAACAAAATAGATAATTTCCAAGTATTTGTAAAGAAAAGACCAGAACTAAACAGAAAATTTGATGTCCAAGTACAAAACTCAAGAGAAACATGAAAAGGTAAACAAGAAATAGGGAGAAAATTGTTTTAAGGGCTTCCGTAAGGTCAAATTGTTTATATTCCTATATGGAAAAAATGATATTTTAACTTTCAAAAACTGTTTTCACTATCATAGTAGTTAGAAGAATTACTCATAAGTAAAGGTTAGGTACTAAGTGGTTTAAGATGATATGTAAAAAAAGGAGAGAGAATAGAAGATGGAGCCAAAATTTCATGTGTCTTCCATGGATTCCCCAAATTAATCTGTTTGTTATTTCTTATAGCACAGTATTCCATCACAATCATATACTAAAATTTGTTTATCAATTTCCTGATTCATATACATCACTTCAATTTCCAGTTTTTAGCCACCACAAAGAAGTTTGCATTTCTCTAATCAATATATGATTTAAATATTTTAATAGTTATATGTAGTTTTAGTTTCTTCATCCAAAACCTGTCTTCATATCTTTTGATCATTTATCAATTGGAGAATGGTTCATATTCTTATATATTTGACTAAGTTCTCTATTTATTTTATGTATGTAATCTCTATCTGAGAAACTGCAAATGTCCACACTAAATTACTACTTTATTTCTAATCCTGGTTATATTAGTTTTACTTCTACAAAATTTTTCAATTTGTTTTATTCAAAAGTATCCATTTTGTGTCTCACAATGCATTCTATCTCTTATTTATTCATAAATTAGTCTTCTATTAATAAGTGCAATAGGTAATATGTTTCCTGTTCTTTTATTTTTTTAATAATATCTCCCTTTATTCCTAGGTCATTTATCTATTTTCATTTCTACTTGGTAAATTGAACGAGATATTGATGTATATTGGTCTTTATCTAGGTTCTGTTTTCCAGTTTGCCTTTCAGTTTTCTCAACAGTTTTTAAGAAATACTGAATTCTTATTCCCAAAAGTTAGATCTTTACTTTTGTAAAACACAAAGTTACTTTTAATCTTTTACCACTCTTTATAGTATATCTGTCCTGTACCACTGAGCTATTTTTCAGTTTCTTAGCCAGTACCAGATAGTTTGATGATTACCACTTTATATTATATTTTAAAATCTGGTATTTTTAGACTATCTTTTTACTTTAATTCCTCTGATATTCTTGATATTTTGTTTTTCCAAATGTTTTGTTATTATTTGTTCTAGTACACTAAAATAATATCAGTACTATAATTGGGATGACAATGATTTTAACAAACTAACAGGGTATAAAATAAAAGCACATAAACCCTCAAAACACATATAGCCAACGATATTCTGTAAGAAGAGTTAATAAAACATAACCCATTTAAGCTAACTATAGATAGAATAAAATACATAGGAATATACCTGCCAAAAACAAAATACTATATGAACATAATTATAAAACCTTTTATACTAATAATGTCAGATTTAAATATTAGAAAAATATTAACTGTTCATGGGTGTGCTAAACCATTATAATTAAAATCATAATCTTACCTAACCCAATTTATCAATTCAAAACAATCCCAATTAAATTATTGTTTTTGAAACAAAATCATACATTCATGTTATAATTGGAACAAAAACTGACCCTCTAAAACCTCTTCTTATTTGCTTTGTGTTTTAAAATACAAATTTAATCCAAATCAAATATGAAATATTTTTCAATATAAAAAATCAGCTATCTTGGCCAATGAGTATTTCTATTCCCTAAACTAAATATCCCAACTTCCTATGATCTGTTAATAATGCTCATAGATTCATAAATTTGGAGCTCAAAGATCATCAAGATCTTCAATATACTTATGAGGAAATAGAGGCCAGAAATGTTGATTGCCTCAAGTCATATAACTAGTTTATATGAGAAGCATTATTTGAACTAAAGTGAAGTCTTTTTTCTCCAGTCCACCTTCAACTCAGGGCCCTTTCTAATCTTTTCTATTCTTAGGTATCCATTCAGGTGTCCTTTATTTCTGTAATGCAAAAGTTGCAAGAGGGTTTTGCTCTTGCAGGAGGCCAACTGAAAATTTCTGGTAGTTAGAAGCCTTAGAATTCTGAGAGAAAGTTCAGTTGTTCTCTGATACTTGAACAGAGTGGAAGGATCGACCAGAGCTCTATTTTGGCTTTCGGTTTGCTTTGGCCTGTGCCTTGTCTTTGGATAATTTGAACCTGGCTAATTTCTCTGAACTTCTCCCTGACTTTCTCCATATTATTTCCCTGTTTCCCCTGCCTGTTTTCCCAGGGCTCTGGGAGGCAGGGTGACTTTTGGGCTTTTAGTGAAAAGACTTTGCAGGTTTAGTTTTCCACAATAGGCAAGTAGGACATCCTTTAATTCAAACTATCCCTTTAGTATACCCTCTATCTTAAAGCAGCCAAATCTTCCTCAGCTGAGAGAGCAGGTTCTCTCTCAGTCTAACCCATTCCTGAGACCCTCCCCATTTTGAGTTTCTCCCTAGCAGTTGTCAGAAACCCCAATCACCTCTCTACTTCCAGACCACCCTGAAACATTAATAAAACCCTTTGTTACCTAATTAAACCCTCTGGAGAATCTTTGCCCTGAAGAAACTAGGCAAAAGTGAAGGGGAAGGAATAATTTTCTTTTATTTTCTGAGGGAAACTGGAGACATCCATCTTGGGAGGAAGTAGTTGTCCAACACTTCCTCTTGAATCCCTTCAGTTTCATTGATAGGGAGGAGCCTTGTGATTCCTCTTTTGAGGACTTGAATAACTGACAAGAAAACCTTCAAGTCAGATTCAAACCACTTCTGTCTGGCCTTATTCCTTATGTCTATAAAAGTACCTTTCCTGCCCGGAAGGGTTAATCCTATTACCCCAATATCCTCTGTCTCTAGCCTGAGTGTCTAGTCTGTGTCAGCTGACTCTCCTGAATACCTCATCTGTACCCTTACAATTCTAATACCACCGTATCCATTCCTCCCTAAACCCAGCCATCCCTTTCATTCCTCTCCTATTACCTCAATCACCTTTTACCCCTCCATCACTCAACAAGGGAAGGTGATCACCCCTGAAGTTTAGTGTACCTACCCCTTTTTATCCACAACATTTCTCAGAACATCTCCAACATATTCAGTATATTTGTACAGTTATTTGCAAGTAGTTGTCTTTCTGATTTAAGATCGTGGTCTCGGGGGCAGCTGGGTAGCTCAGTGGATTGAGAGTCAGGCCTAGAAATGGGAGGTTCTAGGTTCAAATCTGGCCTCAGAAATTTCCCAGCTGTGTGACCCTGGGAAATTCACTTGATCCCCATTGCCCACCCTACCACTCTTCCACCTAGGAGCCAATACACAGAAGTTAAGGGTTTAAAAATAAATTTAAAAAGTATTAAAAAAAAAGATCATGGTGTTCATGAAGAATAGGACTATTTTTTTAAACCTAATTTTTGTAGCCCTCACATTTACCGTAGTTCCTGGCATATAACAAAATCTTTAATAAATACTTGTTAACTTTATAGCAAATACAATACTTTCCCCAGTATTTCCTGATATCGCTACAGCTTTGTTATCTGATACACAGTTTTTAAATATCATTTCTAAAATATGATGCCCAGAACTGAATAGTGATTTGACCAGGGTAGAGTAAATTAATCATGCAACTGTTGTTCTACTCATTATAGTTTTAATGAAGCAAAAGACTATACTATTGGGGGGGGGCAAAGTTTCACACATTGAGCTTGATGCTAACCAAAGGCTCTTGTTTTTCTTTTAGACAAAAAAAAAGAGTTTCCCCCATAATGTTTTTATATAACACTATAAATGTGTGTGTATATGTACACACACATATTATAAGACTTTCATTATTATTAAGTTTCATTTTAATAGATTTCATACAGTATTTTATTCTGTGAAGGCCTCTTGAGATCCTTATTCTATCATATAAATTATACTTATCACAGGAATTATGTTCCAGAGACCCCTGCTGATCAGCTCCCTGGTTACAGAACAGAGGGCTGTGGTTGCTTGCCTTTCATTCCATCAACCGATAGTGTTCCGTGTACAATCTCACATTGGCAAACTTGTGCAAGGGGTAGTGGCATACTGCATTTCCATTGTACAGAATTTATATGCAAAATCCCACAACATAGTGAAAACTCCACAATACAGAAATATGTGTATATTTTAAAAACCTCTGATACAGTGAAGCCACAATAAGTAAACTGCAATATAGTGAGGGAAGACTGTATCTCTCAGTTTTTATTCCACCTACATATCAGATGAGTAGGTTTACTAGGCTGATAAAAATCAACGATAAAAATGTACATATAACAAGGGACTAGGACAGAACTCTATAATATTCTTGTAATAATACCATGCTTTTTGTCTGAAGACTTGGAATACTAGCTTCATGTTTTCTACTATTTCTAGGGAGACAGAGTCAGATTTTGCATTAAAGACAGAGCCAAAAAGCAGCCAAAGATGTGAGAGGATCCTCTTGTGGACTATCAAGAATTGTACAATAGGGGACAGCTGGGTAGCTCAGTGGATTGAGAGCCAGGCCTAGAGACGGGAGGTCCTAGGTTCAAATCTGGCCTCAGACACTTCCCAGCTGTGTGACCCTGGGCAAGTCACTTGACCCTCATTGCCCACCCTTACCACTCTTCCACCTATAAGTCAATTCACAGAAGTTAAGGGTTTAAAATTTAAAAAAAAATCTGGTTCTCATTCCACTCTACTGCACAACGAACCCTGGACATCTTCTAATGATCAATTCTTCCTTTTCTAAGTGCTCATAAATCTTTTATTTAGATAATATCAGTAAGACAATATAGAATGAATGCAGAGAAAAAACTCCCTAATACATTTTATAAAAAAATATGATAAATGAATATGAAAGCCAATATTACTGTATGCATTTTGAAGCAATCACAGGAATCAGAGGCAGAGAGAGAGATGCATTTTATATATGGTAGATTGACAGTTATAGATCATAATGTAATAGTTTCTACTTTACTCATGATTTATTGCAACTACTTTCAGGCACTCTGTACTATTTTTTTAAATAGGTTTTTTTCCAGATTGATTGCTTTAGTTTTCAAGGCAAAAAGGACTATGATTTGCTTATGGAAAACTAAAACATTCCTGTAATGTTTCAGAGACGGAGATTATTTTAAAACAGACCCCTTCTCTGCAAGCAAATCTTTCAAAAATGACACATGATCATGTTCCCTTCTAGTAGCAAATGTAAAAAGTATTGATTACTTCCAAAGCATGTCATTGGGCATTTTGCTTCAAAGCACTTTAGAACCTTTTAACACCACAGAAGTAGAAACTAGAGTAGAGTAAATGTTTTTTTTTCCCTTTCCTTTTATAGAACATTAAAGGGTTTCTTTGTGGAATCAAAATAATTGTTGTATTTAACAAATTTATACAATTAAAAGGTCATATTCTAAAACCTTGTCATTAATTCTTTGGTACAAGTTTGAAAAATTATTAAGTTCTCTATTTTAGCTTTTCATACTCTGAGATTTGGAAAAGACAGTTATTTATCAATGTTAATCTCCACCTTGAAAAAATATTTTCAAAGGAATTTCTTGGTACATGAAATTGAAATATTATTATTGCTTTGTGTTTTGAAAATCTCATTAGTTTCATTCTGGGTTAAGATGGCTGCAGAGTAGTAGCAAGACTACTCTCCTCAGCACCAATCGATAAATGATACCTCAAAAGGACAAAAAAAATTCTAGATGAACAAAGGCACTCCATAATAGGGTGCATCATTGAAGGTATGTGGGATTTGGGCATTTCCATGCTATAAGGGGGTAAAATAGCTCCCACCAAAATGTGAGCTGATCAATCCTCACCACTCCACCTATGGTGCCAGAGTCAGAGCCAGAACACCAGAAATAGAGGGATTGTGGGGCAATCTCTAGGTTCTTGGTGCTAACTGGGACAACCAGGGGCTTGCCCCTGAGAGCAGCTAGACTTGAGACACCAGGAGGCTAAACAGTGTGGACCATGGGCACGGAGATAGAGCTGAGAGGTGCGAGAGGAAGCAGTGAGCTGACAGTTGAAAAAGAGCCTCAGAGAGAAAAGCAAGTGTGGGGCAATCTCTGGGTTCTTGGCAGCTGACTGGGACCACCAGGGAGCTGAGAGCAGCTGGATTTGAGACACCAGGAGGTGTGTAGATGGAATTAGCTCATCCTCATTCATTGTTAGACTCTAGCCATCAGAAATAATGTCACCCCACCCAAATTAGTAGGGAGGGGAAAATCAGTTACCCACATATGACAATAAGTAACAAATCAAGAACAAGGGTCTGTCCTTTGGGCAGTCCAAAACAGTGTTGAGGCTGCCATTTGCCCACTTGAATTTGAAGATGGATGCAGGAAGTGACGAAAGCTGCTATCCTTTTAAATATTATGGTAACTTCCTGTTTTGGGAGTTGGTGCTTTGAACTTGGTGCTGAAGGATCTCTGGTGAGACCTCAGATGGCTTCCCTTTGAATTGTCATGTGGGTAAGTTAGGCTGACTTCCTTTCTCCTCCCTTGGAGTTTCTGGAGGCTCTACCCTCAAAGAGGCCTCTCTTGCCTCTCTAATTGTAAAAGGTCTTGTGGCTAGTAGCCTTGTTTAATTAGCCTCTGTGCTCCTTTGCTGGGGCCTCTAAATTCTCATCTGGTCTGGACTATTGTTTCTCTCTCTTTATTTCCCTACCTTCAACTTCCTAATTATAAATAAACTTCCATAGAAGCCATCCTGATTTTGGTCTATTTTAATTTGGAATCGAGTTGATCCTATTCCTGGTGACCATACCTTAAATATCTAGTTTCCCCTCTTAGAGAGGCTAAAGCTCTCAGACCTTGGGCATGGAGATAGACCTGAGAGAGGTCTCATAGAAGGTCATAGAAAATAGTAGACAGTAGAAGCCTCACAGACAGTAAAAGCCATGCTGAGACTTGAAAAGTAGCCTGAGGCAAAAACTGCTCCATAGCTCCAGACACAGAGAGTTGCTCTTCTTACTCAGACTTCTGACTGGGAAGAAAAAACCAGCACAATGATGGCAAACAATACCCAAGAAAATACAACCTTCAACCACCAGAAAGAACAAGAGAAAGGCTCTGACCCTAGATAGTATTTAAGGAGAAAAAATCCAGACCGCAGAGGAGACAGTAGAGGAAGACAAACAAGTAAACACACCCAACCCTTCCCCAAAAAATGAAAGTTGGTCACAAGCTCTTGAAGAGTTCAAATCTGAGATCATGAGAAAAGTAGAAGAGATTTGGCCAGAAAAGTGTGAAATGGCTCAAAAATAAATTAACGTTTTAAAACATAGAAACTCCCAAATGGAGAAAGAAGCCCCAAAATCAAATGAAATGATAAGCAAGTTGGAGACAAAAATTAAATAGTTGGGAACCATGAAAAACAGGATAGACCAAACCAAAAAGGAAAATCAAAAAATTATAGTAGAAAATGAGTCTTTAAAGTCCCCAATTGGGCAAGTAGAAGCCAATGTTCTCAAAAGACAGAAGAAACTAATAAAGCAAAGTCAAAAGACTGACAAAATAAGAAGGAAACCTGAAATATCTCAATGAGAAAATGACAGACCAAGAAAAAGTCTAGAAGAGACAATTTGAGAACCATTGGTCTTCCTGAAAAAGCAGAAAGAAACAGGAATCATGATATCATACTATAAGAAATTATCCAACAAAACTTCCCTGATGTTCTTGAACAAGAGGGAAAAATAGGCATTAAAAGCCCTCAGAGAACACCCTTTACACTAATCCTCAAAAGACAATCCTCAGGAAATTAATTTCCAAATTCAAGAGTTTCCAAATTAAGGAGAAAATATTACAAGAAGGGAGAAAGAGTCAATTCAAATGTCAAGGAGCACCAGTCAGGATTACACAGGATCTGGCAGCCTCCACTCTAAAGGACAACAAGGCTTAGAATATAATATTCAGAAAGGCAAGCAAATTGGGTCTACAGCCAAGGACCACCTACCCATTAAAACTGACTATATGCTTCCAGGGAAAAAGTATGGGCATTCAACACAATAGAAGATATCCATTTATTTGTAAAGAAAAGACCAGAACTAAGTGGAAAGTTTGATATCCAACTACAAAAATCACGAAAAACATGAAAAGGTAAATAAGAAACTGAGGGGAAAGAAAAAACATTTTTTTTAATTTGCTTCTTTAATAGCTCCAATAAGATCAAATTATTTGTATTTTATCTTGAAAAATGGTATGTGTAACTCTCAAAAATTGTATTCACTACTATAGTAATTAGAAGAATTATTCATAGGAAGAGGTTGGAGTACTAAATGGTCTAAGATGATATGCAAAAAAGAAAAGGTGGGGGGAAATAGAAGATGACACCCAGAGAATCTTGAAGGAATAAGAGTAATAGGATAATATATACCAAACAAAGAGATGCATGGGAAGGGGAGACGAAGAATACTATTAGAAGGAGATTTGGAACTATGCCCAAAGTGTTTTAAAAGATTGCCTTTTGATCCAGCCATACTACTGCTTGGTTTATAACCCAAAGAGTTAATAATGAAAAAGATTTGTACAGGGGTATTTGTGGCCTCACTCTTTGTGGTGCAGGAAGTTGGAGGGTGAGGGAATGTCCTTTAATTGGGAAATGGCTGAGCAGACTATGGTGTCTGTTGATGATGGAATACTTAAAGGAGTGATGAACTGGAGGAATTCCATGTGAACTGGAATGACCTCTGGGGATTGATGCAGAGTGAGAGGAACAGATCCAGGAGAACATTGTATAAAGAGACTGATACACTGTGGCACAATCAAACATAACAGAATTCTCTACTAGCAGCAATGCAAGAATCCAGAGCAATGCTGAGGGACTTGTGAGAGAAAGGACTAGCAGCATTCAGGGGAAGAACTATGGGAGTGGAGGCTCAGAGGAAGGGCAACTGCTTGAACACATGGGCTGATGAGGATGTTTTTGGGGATGTGGATGCTAAACAATAACTTAAGTCCAACTATCAATAATGTAGAATTAGGTCTTGGTCAATAGTGCATGTGAAAACCAGTGGAATTGTGCATCAGCTATGGGGAGGGATAGGGGAGTGGATCTGGGGGAGAGGGAAAGAGTATGAAACATGTAACTATGGGAAAATATTAAAAATCTGAAAAATCAATGAATAATAAATGCAAAATAAGGAGAGGAAGAGAATGTTAATAGGACATATTTAAACCTTACTCTCACTGGAATCAGTTCTGAGGGATTAGAGCAGCTAGATCCATTGGAATATATAATTCCATCTTACTCTATGGAGAAAATCAGAAAGGAAAAACCAAAGGGGTAGTGGGATGGGGAGTTAAAAAAATGGAGGGAAATAGAGGGAGAGGAAATTTAAATGACCTTAAAAATAATAAGAGGAGAACAAAAAGAGAGGGGGAGGAAAAGAAAGTGGACTAAGGGAGGGGATAAGGTGGACTGATTAAAAGTAATTCACAGGTTTTAAAGGGAATAGCAAAAGAAGAAAGGACAGAACTAGGAGAGGATATAAAATGTTGAGGAATACACAGCTGACAATCATTACTCTGAATATGAATGAGATGAACTCATCCATAAAACAGAAGCCAAAAGCACAGTGGATTAGAAACCAAAATACTACCATATGTTGTCTACAAGAACATGAGGCAGGTGGACATACACAGGGTAAAGGTAAAAGGCTGGAACAAAATCTGTTGGACTTCAACTGAGAAAAAGAAGACTGGAGTTGCAATCAAGATATCTGACAAGTCCAAGGAAAAATAGATGTGATTAAAAGTGATAGGAAAGGTAATTACATCCTGATAAAAGGTAGTATAGACAATGAGGAAATATCAGTACTCAACACGTATGCATGAAATATTGTAGCATCAAAATTTCTAAAGGAGAAACTGGCAGAGCTCAAGGAGGAAATAGTAAAACTATACTAGTGGGAGATCTGAATGATCCTCTATTAGATCTAGATAAATCAAACCAAAAAATAAATAAGAAAGAGGTAATAGAGGTGAATGAAACCCTAGAAAAATTAAAATTAATAGATATGTGGAGAAAAATAAACAGGGACAAAAAGGAATACAATTTCTTTTCAGTAGCGCATGGTACATTCATAAAGATTGACCATGTACTAGTGGATAGAAACATGGCAAACAAATGCAAAAGAGCAGAAATAATAAATGCAACCTTTTCAGCTCATCATGCAATAAAAATAATAATTAGTAAGGGTACATGGATATATTATGCTTAGTTTCATTGGGTAGGTGATTTCTGGCTGTAAGTCTACAACCTTTGCCTTGCAGAATATCATATTCCATAACTGCCTATCCTTTAATATAGAAGCTGTTAGAGCCTACCTAATCCCTATTGTGTTTCTACAAAATTAAAAAAAATTTCTTAATTTCTTGCAATATTTTCTTTTTGGTTTAGGAGTTCTGGAACTTGACTTTAATATTCTCATGGTTTTTAAATTTGGGATTTCATTCAGGAGATAATTGGTGGAGTCTCTCAATTTCTATTTTCCCTTCTGTTTCAAAATTGCCAGTTAGTTTTTCCTGATATTTCTTTTCAATATGGTATCCAGTTTTTGTTCTGTTTTGTTTTATCATGGCTTGGAGACAATCAAATGATTCTTAGATTATTTTGTGCTATTTTTCAGGACAGTTGTTTTTCCAAGGAGATATTTCAAATTTTCTTCTACTTTTTCATACTTTTGCATTTGTTTAATTGTTTCCTGCTCTCTCATGAAGTCATTAGCGTCCATTTATCCAATTCTAATTTTTAGGAAATTGTATTCTTCTTTGAGGTTTTGTATTTCGTTTCTCAGGGAGTCATTTTTCTGTTAGACATACTGGATTTCACTTTTGTAGGAAATTATACATTTTTGTAAGAAATGTTTATCTTTGTATCATTTTCATTTGAAATTTTTCTTCTGAGTTTATTAATATTTCTTTTCCAGTCTTTTTTTTGAGTTCTTCAAGTTCATTTCAGACTTCACATCCATCCATAATTTCATTTGAAGCTTCATAATTTTGTCATTTTTGTATTGCTGCCCTCATCTGAGCTTATATTTTGGTCATCTCTCTTGGTAAGGTATATTTTCTAGCATCAGTATTTTTCCTCTGCCTTTGGCTCATTTTGGAGTTATTTTTTTCCTTTGATTTCTTCTATAAACCAAAGTGTAATTTCATTGGGATGGAGGAACCACTGTCCTGAGCTTATACTCTTCCCAGAATCAACTCAGCTGTCTGGGTCTCAGATTTAGTACTCTGCAGAGATGGTCTCATTGTTCCTTGTGTGGAGGTTCACAGCTTTTCAGTTTGGCTTATTCAGTTTGGACTCTGTCCAATTCCACAGAAGCTAGACCTTGCTGGACTGAGTTCCTCTCTCTACTGCCTACACTAGATTGTGCCCATCCTCTGTTCCAGCTGGATCATGCAGGACCACTTTCCTCTTACTGATGCTTGTTCTATTTTACATTGGTTTCTGCTGATACCCTGATGATGCTGAACCAGGCTGACTGTGCTCTTTTTCCTACTGCTTGCACTATTTTGCATCCAAATTCTTCTCAAACTTATTCAGTGATCTTTTCTAATGTCTCAGTGAGATGAATGCCTCTTGCTGTTTCTCTGCATTGTTCTGCAGTGAGACCCTGTTTCACCACTTCTTCTGTTGGTTCTGACACACTAACATTCATTTTCAGGCATTTTTGTTCTTTCGTCTCATTTGAAAGATGATTGACTGGCTTCAAATGTTCCTTACCTCTTCATCTTGGCCTAATCTGCTATTGCCACTCCTTGCTCGCTATTTTATTCCACTTCCTCTCTCTGCTTCTATCTGCCTCTCTTGTATATTTCTTTGTCTCCCAATTTCTTTATTTAAATTCACTTTTGTTCATTATGTACTAAAGTTTAGAATTAGCCCAAATCAAAAATATATCCTGTGTATCTGCTCAATTTGGAATGACCTGAAGTTGTGCTAAGCATTTGCTTTTCCAGGAAGTGTTCTTTGCTACCTTTAGAATTCCACTAAACACATTCCTTGGTTCATTTTACTCTTGGCAAAATATGAGCATCTGTTTTTAGAAAAAGACTGATTAAAATTGCTCAAAAGGCTTCTTGAATATAAAACAGCTATTACAAAACAACCTTTCATTGATTTATGCCTAAATGAAGCTGACATATATGAATTTAATTTTCTTTGAAGCACATGTGGGTGAAATATTTTAAAATTAGTTCAGGATATTTAACAAACTAAAAACACAGCTGGATATGCTGTTTTCACTCTTAGAAAACTTGAAATTTAAAAGTCCAAGTTCCTCAATTATGGTTAAATGTGAGAAAAGCTATTGTCTAAATGTTTTAAAAGTTTATGATACATTCTGTATGTTTAAAATTAAGTTATGTTTACAAGAAAAAGGCCAAACATTTTGGTGTCATAGGTTAAAGTTTAACTTATAGTCAAAGTTTCCTCTTGTTTGAAATATCATTAAAGATGGCTCTTTTCTTCCTTCATGGCACTATTAAGTAATTGGCACAAAAATCTGAGAATAACCTACTTTATTATCATATTAAAATATCCTTATTTCAGAATTAGGAAAATGAGAAATTGTGAAAGTATATACTGAACAAATGTTATTTTCATTTCTTTGATTTCAGATTAATCTAAATTAACAAAGGTAGCGAGGACATGATTTTGCCGCCTTAACTTGCACAATAGATAGAATACTTGGCCAAGAACCAGTAAGACTTGTCTTTCTGAGTTTAAATCAGACATCAGTTTATAGCTAGGTGGCCACAGGCAAGTCACTTAAGGCTGCTTTGCCTCAGTTTACTATTCTATAAAAAGAACTGGGAAAGGAAATGGCAAGCCACGTCAGTATTTATTTCAAGAAAATATCAAGTGGAGTCACAACTGACATAACTGAAGCAACTGAACAACAGGGATTGAATAGGTTAAATTCAAGTCAAGTTAATTGAGAAAAGTTTAGATAAATGGAAAGCATCTAAGCTTCTTCATGCTTATCCATCACAAACTATCCTAAATTGTAATACTACAAGTAAAAATTTGGGGGCATGATAGAATGGACTATGAAAGAATCATCTACCTTGAGAGAACCATCTCTGGCCTTCCTCATCTGGAAGCAGTTTTGAGAAGCCAGAAACACAGTCGATTTTTCCAAAAAACCCTGGCCCTGTCTCTAAAAATCTCAACTAGACCATCCATCATAGCTTAACCATTAGAAGACACATTTAAAAAATAAAAAAGGGAATTGACCAATATTAGAGTTGAAAGGAACAAAACCTACCCAACCAGGATTTATTTATCTTTTACAAAAATTATAACACAGGGGTCAAGGTATCTGATTTCATGTTCATAGGAAACAAACAAGTTTGGACTTACACTGAACCAGAGCCACAGACAGATGCAGTGGAATATGGAGAACACAGAGACCAACCTCAGAACCTAAGTCATGAAACCCTTGAATTTGGGACAAGCCAAAAGAAAGATTAAATTAACAGAGCAATTCCTAGAAGCAGCAAGTCCCTCGAAGAGACTGATCAATCTTACTTAAGCCACTTCCTTTATAAAGCACACCTCTTTGTATTAATCTCAACCTAAATATTATTATTGTTGTTGTTCAGCTGCCTTGAAAAATGCAACATAATGATGTATAGCTTTGCATTCTGATATGAGGTATAATTATTTCTGTATCATATGTAAGGCTTTAAAGTGTATTTTCCCTTCTATTCCATATGTTATACTCCCAAACTTTGGTACTTAGATAAAAGTTAACCTCCCACTTATTCCACCAGACAATGGCACAACATAGTTAACCAATACTTAGTTTATGCTCTAAAAAGACTTATTAGAATTGAGTAGGAAAACAGATACAGCAGAAGAGAAAAAATTTTATTAGTATTAGCACTTAGAAAAGTTGATATTTGCTTGTCATATGGAATGAAGAATTGGATGCTTCTAAAATCAGGTTAATAAGAGTAGCTATCCCAGCTGTGATAGCTGTTTGTCATAAAGTCAAAAGGACCTTGAGTTTCAATGGCAGCTATAGGAAGCATATCTGTCCAACTGAGGCTATGCCAAAACCTCAGGAGAAAATTCCTCATCATGGAGGCAATCTTAGCAACCTTTGCATGGAAACCCCTGATTTAAGGCTATGAACCTTGAGTGAGGGATATGAATAATCTCAGCTCTTAAGATGAAGCCACTGAGACACACAAACTAACTTTTCTTCATCTGCCTGTGACAAATCACTATGGTCAGCATGTACAGCATACTCTGAGACATGCTTTGAAAAAAGGCCCTGATAAAAAAATTACATTTTAAAAGTTTCATTTCCAAGCAAATAGAATTTAGCAAAGTAGAGGCCTACTAGCCTTACTCAAATTGTACACATTATACAGCCACTTACCTTGTTTTATTTTTAGAATAACAAAGGGAAAATTGATAGGTCCCATGTTATTTGACCCCTTAGTAAAGGAATCCTAGTACATCAAATGGACCCAAGTACACTGAATAAGCCTGAGTGATCTAGGAATGAACTTAGGACAGTCTAGTGTACTATATCCATGGAAACTCTAGCAGTAGAGATATCATCTTGAGTATGTTTTCGTGTATCTTATGGATACACCTGAATCTTCCCATCACAGTGCAGAGTATACCCCATAGATCAATACCTTGACCAGATGCATTGTTCTCCTCAAGACTCTCTATAATTGGCTCTCTGTTACTATGAAAATATGGCCTATAGCCATGTGGATAGATAAGTTTGGGCAGCAAAGCAGATTCCTATAAATATCATCACCTCCATCAATAAAGTAGCAATTGGTCCCATTTGAAGGCCATTAGCCCTCCTGAGTCCATCTGCATTCTTACCCCAGGGGACCCCCAATCAGGTAGCCCCCAACAGGAGTAGCCTTAGTATGTATAGCTACAACACTTAGAGAAGTAATGAAATCAGTTTGAAAAATTAGAGGAAGCCTAATTAGATCTGATTTGGCATAATAACAATTGGAACATAGTGTGTTGGTGACCTAGAAAACATTAAAAATGAATATATATTTTGTTAAAAACTGTGCTCAATATCATTGGTAAATCCAATCAAATTAATATAGAGGTCAATAGTAGAAATAATTATGGATTTTTATGCAAAAATTCTGGTTTTTAATGTCAGTTCTCTTATTTCTTATACATGTGTTTTTTTAACAATTACTTAAATCTCTGTTAGCCACATGTGTCTTGTGCATAAAATAAAAGATTTGGAAGAGAGAAAAACTAATGACCTTTGTAATCCTTATTCCATAATGTTTTAATTAATATTATTGTCAAGTAAAATTTTATAAAATGTTCTTTGGTTTGTTAATATATGAGAACCCTGTGAATTTAAACCTCAAGCATTTTAATATCATTCCCCTTGTTAACTTAGGGTCTGTTTCCTAATCTCTGTGTAACTGTCCTGTATAATTTTTGACAGATCTATTATCTTTTTTTGCTTAAAAATCACCCTCCTACTTGTGTTAAAGCCTGTCAATAGCAATTGTCCAGCAACAGACTAATAATATCTCAAGCAGATAGTGACTAGCAGATGCAGATAATCAGAACTTCATAGCTCACTTTCACATGAGCATTATCAATGATTGGGGAACAAATTATCCTTGTCAGTCCATAACAGCAGAAACTAGCACAGAAGTCACAAAAGAAACCTCTTGCACATGATCTTTGGCCTAGGAAATGGCAATAGAGAGGGAAGAATAAATATTCTGACTTATTGATGAGGATCAGCAAGGTCAAGTAAAATTAGCAGCCTTCACACTAAAAGATTGTAAAGCTTGGAATATGATATTCAGAAAGGAAAGAGAATTGATTCCACAACCAAGGATCACCTACCCATAAAAATTGACTATATACTTCCAGGGAAAAGTATGGGCATTGAACAAAATAGATTTCCAAGTATTTATAAAGAAAAGACCAGAACTAAATGAAAAGTTTGATATCCAAACACAAATATCAGGAGAAACATTAAAAGGTAAATAAAAGAAAAGGGAAAGAAAAAAGTTATTTTTTTCTTTAATGGCTTCAATAAGGTCAAATTATTTAATTCCTATATAGAAAAATGTTATTTGTAATCCTGAAAAATTATATTCACTCTTATAGGAAATAGAAGAATTATTCATAGGTAGAGGCTGGGGTACTAAATGGTTTAAGATGATATGCAAAAAAAGAAAAGTGTGGGGGGGAATAGAAGATGGCACCAAGACTGGTAGAAAGAATGACTATTGTTAAAAAATCAATAAGATTTAGTTTAAATCTTCACGTTGGTCTAGATTTGAAATATATTTCTAAAACTATCTAAATGAACTTTATGAATTTTGAAAAAATACCTTATGTTCAGGCTTTTTATTTGTAGAATGAGAATAATAATTTCACCTTCTTCACAAGGTTGAGAGCATCAGAATTTTAAGCTTTTCTAATATTAAACTATAAATTATATATGATTTAAAATAATAATATTATCTATTTGAGTTAGCTAAAGGTAACATTATATTATATTGTGTTAAAATATATAATATAAAATCTTATGTTTTAATATTGTTATTATTATTGTCATCATTTTTATTATTGTCCCAAAAGTTATTACTATAAAGAGTTAGGATCTTGACCTTTTATTCTGTGGACTTAAAGAATTCCAAAATGAATATCTTCATGCTAAAAAATCAAACAGTATCTTTTTTGCAATTTATTGAATTAGTAATTTCCACAGGATACCATGGGATTAAGTGACTCTCTCAGGATCCTAAAATCACTCTATGTAGTAGTGGGACTTGAATTTAGCTCTTCCTAATTTAGAGTCCAGCTCCCAAACCACTAAATCATGATGTCCCATGTTTTATCACAGTTGATTTTAAAGCTAGATGATAACCATAAGATTCTGGATGTGAATACTTGAATTTCTTAAATTATCTGTCTTCTTAGTTGTCCAGTTACGTATTGACTTTTCTAAGGAGGTAGTACATAAGCCAAATGCAACTCAACCTTCTTTTCAAAACCAATTTCTGCTTTACAGGATTAATCTCCTTATTCATTTTTATTATATTACATTCTCAGTTTTCCAATGATTATCATTATAGGCTATGATTTCTCATAATTCCTGTAATTAATTTTTTATATAATCTTTATCCACTTTTTAAAAATTATATTGAAGACTACTTTTCTTTTCTGGCCTATATGTGGAGAAAAATTCCATCTAGTGGAGAATTCTTCAAACAGCAGGAATAAATGCCCTTGGACCCAGAACTAATTTCAAGAGGTTTCTTTGGCAGACTCAAACACTGAATATTCAAATAGCAGTCCAGCTCATAATTCTTTTTATGTTCTTGCTTCTGCTTCATTGAATAGAAAATACATCAGGATTTTATCATAGAACAACAATCTGAACATTATTATTTGAAAATTACAGGAGTACTAATTGTTACAATTATGCACTAGCTCTCTATGTGTAGAATTGTATTTTGAAATATATGTAGCATAGATTTTATTAATTGTAAAAGGGAAATATTACCAATATAATATAAAGGTTAATCCCATTATGAAAAATTATTTTCTAAAATGTTTGTAATATAGACTATCAAATATATACAATCTCACAGATATATCTATAACAGTAAAATAATAAATACATAGTGGACTTTTAAAAATCTTCACTGGCCTAATAAATTGTTTTCTTGAAGATATTAAAAGTTTCTTTGGGTTTTTCCCCTGGTACAGAAAATATCTATCTTTATAATGAATATATACATTTTAAATAACTTCAGAAATCTGAAACAGATGGTCAGTGACTTTAGACAAATATCTTTCACAGTCAAAATCCTTGAGGGGATTGAAATTATTCCCTATGTTTGATTAAGTTACTTCTGTTAAAATTTGGTAACAGCTTTTGTCATTTAGATGAGATAATTTAAATGTTTTACATTATGAAAACAAATTTTCATGTTAATTTGAATGATTATTCTTAGTCTATAATGCATTTTGACTTAGTTTAATTAAATTAAGACTTTCTGAATAATGTTCCAATATGGATTCAATAATATTGCACACTAAATATTTCCAGCAAAGTTATTCTTTTCAGTTCATATTGTCATTTGCTTAATCTTGTGAGTTCTCATATATCTTTTTTTATTCTTCTTTTCCCATTCCTGACATTGCTGTTCAAGACAATATTAACTAAATCCAATACTATTGCAAACTACAACTATCTGATTTATCTCCTTTTTCCTATTCTCTATGCTCTACGCCATCACTCATATCAGCAAAAGATAAAAAAATCAGTTTTAAACACCATTATGATTATGTAACTGGCTTTTTTTTTGATTCAATGAAAAAGATATAAATTCTTTAGAGTGACTTTCAAAGTCTTTCTCATAATATGGCTCAGTGTCATTCTGGAAATAGATTTGAAATTATACCCAAAATGTCATTAAATTTTGCCTACCCTTTCACCCAATGATACTAATAGACAACCTAAATATCAAACAGATACTGGAAAAGAAAAGGATTAATATTATATATGTATATTATAATAATTATGTTTATATTATATAAAATAGGCATATTATATTATTACAACTATGTATTTTCTTATATCAAAGAAATAAAAACTGGGAAGCTTTCCAATAATTTGGGAAATGGCTGAATGGAATATATCATATGAATGCAAAGAAATAGTATTGTAAGTTAAGAAATTATGAAAACTTTCTTTGAAATTAAATTAGGAAGAATTGTGTAAACTGAGCAGAATCAAGTGAATAGAACCCCAGGAAAAATCATATATTAACAACAAAATTGTTTTTAAAAAAAAAAGAAAGAAAAAAGTAAAACAAACTTACTTAAAAGGCTTAAGATGTCTGATCGGTACAATGACTACTAATGATCCAGAAGACCAATAATATAGCGCAGGGGTCGGCAACCATTTTGGTCGTGAGAGCCATAAATGCCACATTTTTTAAAATGTAATTTTGTGAGAGTCGTAGAGTGCTGACAGTGTGCACTGCTATAACAGTGCCTGAAAAAAAATTGACTTTATGGCTCATGCAGAAAGAACCATATCTGGCCCTCAAAAGAGTCAGATATGGCTCAAGAGCCATATGTTGCTGATCCCTGATATAACGTATCTACCCCTCTTTTGAAAGAGATATAATAGATTTAAAGTGAAAAATAAGTCAGACTTCACAGGACTCATGTGGGAATATATTCTGACTGACTACGAATATTTTTTACCAAAATTTTATTTTTATTTTTTCAATAGAGAACAAATAGGTAAAAGAAGAAGATGGCTATATGTTACTTGTCAAAAGTAGATAAAAGAAAAATAATAAAACAAGAATATTGACGCATTTTAAATGCTTATTACAGAACAGGAAAGCCATAAGGAAACACAGAAACAAAACAGCTTTGAAAATTACACATTAAAATTATATATACATATAATGCATATATGTTTATGTATATATCTATCTAACATTGTTTAATCAACCATGGTCTTTGAGGCTGTGTTAAAAATAGTAGTCCAGAAGTGTCCAGTCCAAAGATGGAAAATGTAGTTTATAATTCTAGTTTGAGCCAAATCTTTAAGGAGCCTTTGCTATTGGACTCTTAAGGAGCAGAGGATCTTTTCATATGACTTAAATGTAAAACATTCCATATATAAGTTCTCTACCCCACTAGAAAGTGAGATCATTGAGAGTAAAAACCATCTTATTCTTTGATTTATATTTCCAGAACTGAGCACAGTGCTTTGTACATAGAAAACCTTTAATACTTGGTAAATTCATTTTTTTCCCACTTTCATCACCTATCTTTTCTGAAATTTTTTTGTATCATTACCCAATTTCTTGGAGCTGAGATTCAGTGATATAATTTTTTTTGTTTTTCTCAGTGCCTAAATTAACACTTTTCATATAAATCGTATTTACTCGATAAATCATTTTTTGTGAATTAATGGATGAACAAATAATTGGTTAAATATATAATGTCTTATCTACTAGATACCAGACTTTTGATAGCAGCAAGGTTTCTAGTTGGGTCCAAACTGAATTAGTACCAATGTCATTTTGCATTTTAAAAATGTAGCAAACTTTAATTTGAGATTCTGTCAGAGAAGCAAGAATTCTTCTAGCTATGATTTCAGAAAAATGAAAAAAATAGACTGTGATCAGAAATAATAATTTATTTACATATGTGATTATATTTTCACTCACCCTACAAATTACAGTTTTGTGCGAACCCATAATAGAGAATTTATCACATTTAATGTAAGAGAATATATAAAATGAAAATAAAATTTTAGGGCATATACTTCTGTCATTAATAGCTTTATTATTCTACTCTGGACATAATTGCTAAAATTATATTCTTAAGAAGTTGTCTGAAAAATCATGAAGATAACATGATATGTTTAGTCATAGAGATAAGTGGTAAAAATAGGCACAATGTCTGGCATATTTGGAGATTAATGTATAGTTTATAATTTATTGATTTATTCTGATATTTCTTCTTTTATAATTTCTTTTTTACTTGAATTTAATATTTTCCCATTTAGTGGTAAAAACAAATTTTTACTTCATAAAATAATTCATGTGTCAAATTTTCTTTCTCCTTCCATTTTCCCCCTACCCTGAGAAGGTAACCAATTTGGTACAAGTTATATATGTGTAGTCATATAAAACACATTTTCATATTAGTCATATTGTGAAAGAAAAACAAAAAGAAAAAGAAAGATTTTTTCCTATATTTTGATCTCCTTTTAGATCTCATTCATTCTGTCTCTGGAGATGAATATAATTTTTTTATCATAAGTCTTTGGAATTTTCTCAGATCATCATATTGCTAAGGATAGCTAAATAATTTACCACTGAACTTGGTACAATATTGCTGTTATAGTGTATAATGTTGTCTTGTTTCTACTCATTTCACTTTGCATTGATCCATGTAAATCTTTATAGGTTTTTATGAGAACAATCTACTTATCATTTGTTATAGCAAATCTAATATTCCATAATAGTCATATAGCATGACTTGTTAACTCATTCCCCAGTTGATGGACATTCTAATAATTTTTAAATCTTAGTCACTATAAATAGAACTTCTACAAATAATTTTCTGTATATGTCTTTTTTCCTTTTTCAAAAACATCTCTTTGGGATACAGATGTAATAGTAGTATTGCTGGATTTAGAGATATCCACAATTGTCCTTCAGGAATAGTTGCAAATCGTTCTCAAAAATGGTTGTATGAACTGAAGACTTCCCCAAAAGAGCATTAGTGCCTCAATTATTCCATATCCCTTCTAACATTTGTCATTTTCCTTTTCTGTCAAATGACCCTATCTGTTAGCTAATTAGTGTGGGGTGGTACTTGTTTTCTTTGTCATTTCTCTAATTAATTGAGATTTAGAGCATTTTCATGTGACTATATACCTTTGGTTACTTTATCCCAAAATTGCCTGTTCATATCCTTTACTTTTATCAGTTGTAGAATGATTTACATTTTTATAAATTTCATCCACTTCTCTATATATTTGAGGAATGAAGTCTTTATTAGATACTAATATATTTTTTCATACTTATGTGTATTTCCCTCTGTCCTACTTTCCCCATGCATCCTTATTCTCCTTGTATCCTTCAACAAAAGTGTATTGCATCTGACTATCACCTCCTCCAATCACCCCTTCCTTCTATAAGCACCTCCATCTCTTATCCCTTTTCTATTCAGCTTTCCTATAGGGTAAGATAGATTTGTAGAACCAAATGAATGTTCAGATGATATTAAGGTTCAATGATTGCCTATCTTCATCAAATTCTTCTCCATTGTAAAACCTCTTTCTCAGCTTTTATGTAACATAATTTCTACCTATTTCTACCTATCTCATCCCCAACTTTTCTCAGTACATTCTTTTTCCTCTCTCTTTTATTTTACTTTTTAGATATCATCTCACCATATTCAAGTAACATATGTTTATATATATTCCTAACTTCTCTAGTAATGGTAACATTGTTAGGATTTACAAGTAACATCTTCTCACATAGGAATGGAAAGTTTTACATTACTGAATCCATTATAACTTCTCTTTCCCATTTACATTGTTATTCTTCTCTTGAGCCTTGTTTTGAAAGTTAATTTTTTTTTTTATTTAGCCCAGGTCTTTTCATCAGGAATGCTTAAAAGTCCTCTATTTCATTGAATATCCATTTTTACCCCTCAAGGATTATATAGAAGCAATAGTTCTTGGCTGTTATTCTAGCTCATTTCTATCTGTAATATCCTCTGATATTTTCTGGTAGAAGTTGATAAATCTTATGTCATCCAGACTATGGTTCCATGATATTTGAATTATTTCTTTTGGGCTGCTTGGAATACTTGCTCCTTGATCTCATAGCTCTGAAATTTGGCTATAATATTCTTGAGAGTTTTCATTTGGTTTTCATGTCTTTCAGGAGGTGATTAGTGAATTCTTCTCACTTCTATTTTACTCTTTTATTGCAGAAAATCAGGGCATTTCCTTTGATAATTTTTTGTAAGATTCTATCTATGCTCTTTTTTTTATTGTGGCTTTCAGATAGTCCAATAATTTTTTATTTATCTCTCTTGCACCTTTTTTTGAGGTGAGTTATTTTTTCCAATGGGATATTTTACAGATTATTCTATTTTTATTTTTTTGTTTTGCTTTATTTTTCTTGATATGTCAGAGTCACTAGCTTCCATTTGCTCATTTCTAATTTAAAAAAATTATTTTCTTCAGTGAGTTTTTGTATATCTTTATCCATGTGGACAATTTTTAACAGGTTCTTCTCTTTAGTGAATTTTTGTAGTTCTTTTTACCATTTGACCTATTCTGTTTTTCAAAAATGATATTTTATTAATTTTTTTGTATCTGTATTACCAAACTGTTGATGCTTTTTTCATCAATTTTTGTATCACTCAATTTTTCTCTACCTTTCTTATTTGATTTTGAAACAAGAAATTCTCCTTGGTGTAAGGACAATTAATTTTTTTTGAGGCTTTGGATGTAGCCATTTGGGTTTTGTTATCTTCTTCTGAGTTTCATGTTTTGATCTTTTCTGTCACCACAGAAATTTTTTGTGGTCATAATTTTTGTTCATTTTTATTATTGCATGCTCCTTTCTCCACCTATTTCTTGACTTTTTACTCAATATTAAAGTTTAACTTTGTTCCTGGAATGGCTGGGGCACTGTCCCATGCTTCAAGTTTTTGTTGCAACTGTTTTCAGAGCTAATTCTGGTTGTCTGTAAATATTTATTTTTTCCAAGAGGGTATGATCTAAGAAGAGGTGTATTTTTTTTTAATTTTCCTGTGCTCTCATCCGTGAGCAAACATATGCAGTCTTGTCCAACCTGGAACTGTGATCACTATTCCTTCTGTGACCATAAACTCTGATATGCTAATACTCTGCCTTGCCCTGAGACTGTAACCCAGGCCTGTCACCCATATTTGTATATGAGCAATACAATAGTGTCCTCCACCCAGAACCAACAAAGAAACCCCCATAATCTCCTTTTGACCAGTTGACCTACCCTAGTAATCTCTGTGTGCTGAGAATGGAATATGGTGCTGCTGATCCAGTTGCATTCCAGGCCTGTGCCAGCCTTTGCTAGGTGGGCTGATCCTGGTGTGCTGTTACATTGCTTGAATTAAATTGCTTTCTACTCTCACCCTGGTGCAGCACACCTTTCTTGCTGACCTTCTAAGTTGTATTGGAAAGGAAATTTGTTTTGTGCAAATCTTTTTTAGATTCTTCCACTGCAGAATTTGCTTTGAAATGTTATTTTTATAGTTGATTGGAGAGGAATTCAGGACAACTTTGTATACAACCACTCTTGAATAATTTTTCATTAAGCCTATGCTATAGTATAATGGTCACACCTATCACAAAGTGGTCCACTTCATTTTGTGTGACCCATAGCATTAATTCTTTTGAGACTATTATATTCAGTTGCTCATAGTTTTGTCATTAAGCACATTGGAATAAAACTGTTCTTTCATGTGGTCTTCCTTCTCTAGAGTATGTCTCTTAATGGCAAGGACTTTCTTTTTTAATAATTATATCCCCAAAACATAGCACAGTGTTTGGAATAAAACAGACACTCAACAAATGTTTATTACATTGGATGGAATGTTGAAATTATGAAATTTTTGGAAGGAGAAACTGAGAACACAATGAATATATATGTTTCCCATTCTTCCTCTCAAAAAGGAGGAATTCCATGTATAACATCCTATTTAAATCTGAACCTTGGACTTCCCCTAGTTCAGAATCTAACTACACTTTCTTTTCAATAACTTTGTTCTAAAGAATGAATTTTAAATTTGATCATCTAAATTTATATGGTAACTTGAATAATAGGAATTCTCTTCATTTTGTCTGTAGAGATAGATTAAACAATTTTATTTGTAAAAAAAAGAAATATTACTATGAATTGATACAGCCAGTCAAGAGAGTAATATGGAATGATACCCAAGAACATAAAACTATGTATATCCTAACCCAGCAATGCTCTATATCCCAAAGATATCAGAGAGAGGAGAAATGAACCTAGTCATACAAAAATATTTTAGCAGTTCTTTTTATAGTTGCAAACAATTGCAAATAGAAAAGATATTCATTAATTGGGGAATGTCTGAACAATTTATGGTATGTGATTGTAATGGAATGCTATTGCATCATAGGACATGATTAACGGGATGATTTCAGAAAACCCTGGAAAAGCTTATGTGAACTAATGCAAAGTTAAGTGAGCAGAACCAGGAGAATAGTTACCATTACAAAAATGTGGTACAATGATCAAGTGTGAGGGACTAAACTATTATCAGAAAAACGAGATTCCAAGATACTCCAAGGGATTTCGTGAAGAAAAATGCTATCCAAAGAAAAAGAAAAAAAAACTTCTAGAGTTTGATTACAGATGAAAACTTGCAATTTTCGCTTAATCTCCTCCATGTACTTTGATTGTATATAGCACATTTATTTTTATGGCATGAGGGATATGGAAATTGGTATTACATGTGTTATAATTAAAATTCTCTGGAGACAGTATTTTATTTTATAATTACTTATTAGGTAGTAAAGGAGTAAAAGGGAGGGAGATTAAATCATAAAATCACTTGGCTGTGCCTAAATAATCTGAATTTGACTTGGTTTGTTTCACAGTTTGCTGACCAAAAGCCACTGTGGCAGGAAAAGTCTCCAAATGGAGAGAGAATTACTTCCTCCAACATTTATCTTAAAACCCCCAGTAATGTTACTCCTTCTGAGACTCCTTGGTTTGACAGACTTGACCAAAGTTCAGGTCAGAGACAAGTCTTCCAGATATCAAGCATAAAATGGCACAAGAGGCAAACCTCTTTTGGGATGCCAGAGAACCAAGAGGCCTTTGGAGTCCTCCCTTAGTGTAAATATGCACCAAATCAAAGAGTGAGGCTGAAATCAACCAAAATGCATATTTAAAAAGAAAGAGAGTACAATTTATATTAAATTCACACTTATGATAGCACTGGTATAACTTATATCAAACTATTTATTGCCTTGAAAAGTGTGGGAGAGAATCTGAATCAAAATATGCCAGATAACAATTGTCAAAAATTGTTTCCACATGTAATTGAACAAATTTAAAAGTTAAAAATAAATAAAATGAATAAAATTTAAAAACAAACATTAAGTGAATAGATTTTTAATGACATGTCATTAAATTGATATAGTATTGATTTTCCAATAAATTAGATGCTAGGGCCATGATTAATGACATAGAGAACATATCACAATAAATAACATGGGATCACATATTTAGAGCTGGAAAAGACCATAAAAATTCTTCACTTTATGTGTGAAGAAAATGAGCCTAGGAAAGTTTCATTATAAAGTCATCTTAAGCTTATTAAGTAATGTAAATCTGCAACTCTTCAATATTTTTTTAAAGTCTTAACTTCTGTGTATTGGATCATAGGTGGAAGAGTTGTAAGGGTGGGCAATGGCGGTCAAGTGACTTGCCCAGGGTCACAAAGCTGGGAAGTGTCTGAGGCCGGAGGATTTGAACCTAGGACCTCCCGTCTCTAGGCCTGACTCTCAATCCACTGAGCTACCCAGCTGTCCCAACTCTTCAAAATTTTAAAGTTTTAGAGAGTTGAGTCAGGCATTGAGAGATTAAGTGACTTTCTCATAGTCACACAGGCAATGAGCTTATGGAGAACTTACACCACCAATATAAGTCAGCTCCAGCTCTGCAATCTGAGGTCTCTCATTCCTTCTTGAGTTACATCATTTTTAAAATCCATTTTTGTACAATTACACTGTAACCTACCTATGTCTTTCTTTTGAACTGTTATGTCACATTCCCTTATAATGTCTTTTTAGCAATCAATATATGAGGTCTTGATGAATATTAAAAGAAGTGAATTTATCTGCCCATATAAGAAATTTAATTAAAAGGAGCTGTAAATAACCCAAAAGGATGAATGAGAAAAGTATTTTAAATGGCAGAAGGAAGAGGTATAAAGTTTCACTAACGATTAGAAAAGAATTAAGACTCCATTTACTTGTATTTAATGTTATCAAGACTATAAGAAATACTCTCAGGGCTGGAATATAATATATTAATAATCAAATTGGCTTGTCTAAAAAAATTCAAGAGAAGTTAAGTTTTGAAACAAATGGGAGATGTTTGACTTTAAAACAAATATATCTACATTTTTTGCAGGGTTTCATTATTTTAGGTCATTTAGGTTTCAAAATGTAGATGTCTGCTTAAACACTGGTAAGACTGAATTATAAATTATAGGTGAATATTATTCTTTTTCTATCTTGATTCCAGGCAATTCTAAATGCATGGGCTAGGTTCCTGGAAAGGAAATTCTAAGGCAAGCAATGAATAATTATATTTAAGCAAATAAAAATATGAAAATGGAAGATAATGTGCTTGACAAGATGTATGATTTCCATCTTATAAGAATAATGACAAAAGTATATTTAATCAATTTTATATAATATCCCTTGTATTCAATAGGATTGGACTTTCTAAGGTATATGAAAATAACCAGGCTAATATGATATGAAAGTATATCAAATTGCACTTCATACTGACATTGATGAGCTCTATTTTCAAGAGTATAGCCCATCCTTCTACCAATAAAGATACCTGTATGCTTTATTAGACTATCTTTATGACTTACTATGGTGGGAAAATTTATCATCCTGCGGCCATATTTTTGGTGATACTTTCAAAAAAGCAAGTAGAGGGGGTAGCTGGGTGGCTCAGTGTAGAGAGGGCCAGGCCTAGAGACAGGAGATCCTAGGTTCAAATCTGGCCTCAGATAATTTCCTAGCTTTGTGACCCTGGACAAGTTGCTTAATTCCCCTTGCCTAATTCTTACCAACTCTTCTACCTTGGAACCAATACACAGTATTGATTCTAAGATGGAAGGTAAGGTTTTTTTTAAAAAGCTAGTAAATATAGCTCACATGAATTTGACTAACTTAATCTTTGAATAATAGAGTCAAAATTTATTAGATCCATACATAAAACATTTTCATCCTGTTAAAGAAAAAAATGTAAGCTCTTCCTATATAGGGATTGTTAAATCTCTGGCTGCTTGTTTTACATTAACCAGTTGTCTAGTATCCCTCTAAGTCTAAGACACTTTACTGAGAATATTTATTAAACTAATTTTGGACTTTAGAACACATCACTAAGGTATATTGGGGAGAGTATTAGACCTGGAGTAAAGAAAACTGAATTCAAATTTTGACTCTGATTTTCATTATGTTTTGACAAGTGACATGTCAATAGACCTTTCTTTTTCTCATCTCTATATTGGGGACTGGGAAATATTACTGCTATATACTTGACAGGAATTTTTGAGAAAATAATTTTGTAACTTTTAAAATGTAGCATTTAAATATTATTCACTGTTATGAATTATCTGATTGATATTTTGTGGAATCTACATTTTCAAATTTGGCTATCTATATTCTGTGTATTTTATCCTTTTGAAAATATTGTCATTCTTTTTCTAAGTCACTGATAAAAATGTTTACTAGCATAGAATAAAAGACAGATTTCCCAGAAATTTCAGTAGAAAATTTCCTCTAAATTGAGAGGTAATAATTAATTGCTACTCTTTCAGTCTGGTCACTCAAACATTTCCAGAATGTACCTGACTATTTTCATTATGCATTGCTCCACACCTGATAGCCAGCTATTATGTAGTTTCTCTGCTGCCTTGATAAAATGCAGGTATAAGTGTATATATGGCATTGCCCTAATCTAGACACTCTAGCAATAAAAGGAAAATTGTATTATTCTAAAATGGCCTATCAAGAAAACTTTTTAAAAGTGGATTTGGTCTACATCTAATTATTACTTTAATATGGTTTTCTTCATGCTATATCATTTGTTATATTTGTTATATTTGTTTTTTCCTATTATCTTAAACATAGATCAAAAGTTGAACAAATATTACTTAAATCTGATCCATATTTTATAATTTCATTTTGCCTTTTAAAAGATTATTAATTAATGACTGACAAAGACCCATTTCTCCCAGTGAGAAAGAAATTATTTCCTCCATCATACAACAAGGAAGAAGTGTTTTACTAAATAAATCTCAGAGACCTGAAAGGATCAATATAGACTCCCTACCAAAATAAGCATATTCACAATTATCTGTAGGGTTGTTTTTAATTCTTATTGCAAATTGTTTCTTTACTCCATCTTAAAACAGTTATTTTATTGATTTTGTTTCCTAGTTCAATTTTGTGGGGAAATTACTCGGACCAAGAGGAAACTCCTTGAAGAGGCTACAGGAAGAGACAGGTGCTAAAATGTCTATCCTGGGGAAAGGATCAATGAGAGATAAAACAAAGGTACTGAACTCTTGATTTTGTTATTTAACACCTAGAGAAGGTTAAATATCATGTGAATTGCCAAATTTACATCGCTTCTCTGAGCTTCTCACTTTGAGTCTCTCATTCTTCCTTCTGAGCCCACTCTCTGTGTTATCTGATATCTCCTTTGCCCATAACACAATCATTCATCTCACTTCTCCAAACACATACTTTCCTCTACTTTTTTTCTAGTCCTGTGTACAGATTACTACTTAATCTTTTTGTCCTTTTTCTGTGTTTTCTGTACTATTTCTCCCAGTGTTCATTTTCTCTAATGCCCTACCTAGATCCCTTTGCAATGTTCAATCATATCACATAATCACTTCCATTGTAGCCTTCTCCCATTTTCATCTCTGCTCAATTTCACTTTGATCCTCTTACCTAAAGCAATTTCTAATACTTATCTGCAAATCCAAGAGAAACTGACTTCTTTCTCAAAATGCTTGAGCCAGTCTGATACCCTTCCCCCCAAAGGAAAAGAAAGCCTGGAAATATGACAACTTTTATAGATTTTACAATAGTTATCTATTTTTCCTTTTTCAATGTTATCATATATTGATTCACAAAGGAGCAGTAAATTTCTGCTTTTTTAAAATTCAAGTCCTTCAATAAATTACTGCTTTAAGAAGTTTTTCTTCCTAAAACATTTTTAAAAATTGGTTTTAATGAGTGATATAGAAATCAACATATAACTATGCTGTTGAAACATTTATTTTTGACTATAGAATATCTTTAAAGTAGTTTAGTTATTTTTCCCTTGAATCACTAATAAATGAAATGGAATTCAAATAAAGTTGTTTTCCCCCTAATCCATTGCAACTAAAGCAATAAACATACTCAAGGGTAAACATTTTATTTTTATTATATGAAATCTGTATTTGAAGTTGTACCAAGGCACTACACAGGGACAAATCATTCTAAAGTTTAGTCAACAGTCATCCTTATACAGTTTGGAAAGAGCAATGTTTGTTTACTAATCTTCTAATTTACATGGTTTCTCTGATATGCTATCCTTAAATATTTTCAGAAATGGCTTGCCTTTTCCCCCCCACCCCTGGTCATTCAGCCCTACCAACATTCCTTTAAATAGTGACAGTACTGGTGGCCTGATAGACCTGATAGACAGACTTTGTTTAATAGTTAATGAGGAATTGTTACATAGTAACATCTTATATTCATCACTTAATATTCTATTGTATATCATTTTATTCTACATTTCCTACCCATGGAATAAGAATGTATTTTTCTTTCACCTGTTTAAAACAGAATTGGGAATAGTCCTCTGTTTCCTTGTACAAATAGAAATGTGAGACCTCTGGGATTTATACAAATTAATTTGGCAGTTTTACTGCATTTGTAATACATGAATTGTTGTTCTTATCTTTTGAAAACTACATTAGGTACATGAATAAATGTTTGCTTCTCTAGCATGTAAAAAGTTATTTTTATTGAAGTTATATTAAGTTTAATTTGCTAGTATCTCATATTCCTTTTAACCCCACTTATCACTGATTATTTTGTATTTTGTTTATATCTCAGTTGTCTGTGCTCTTAGTGATTGGATTTTACCTTTCTACAATGTAAAGTAAAACTTCAAATAGGTTTTTCAAAACAACAATTCATGATTCCATTATATATATTTTCGGAAAGCCAAAAAAAAAAAGGCATAACAAAATAATGTCCAGTGAAGAATCATGGAATAATGGCTTACTAGAAGAAATAACTTTTGATGGCTTAAATTTGTACCTCTGCCCTGGATCCACTACTAGTGACATGTGTTCTTGCTTCTTTGTCCTTTTTTTTAAACACCAAAACTCCAATATCCATATTCAGAAACTAGCACCTTTCCTGCATTTAGGTCAGGCTGAAATAAAATATTCTGTTAAGCTAAAGCATAGAATGCTGAACCCCACTGAGAGATTATACTGGGGAATCATATGTTTTTACAAAAAAAAAACCCTCAAATCTATGTCTAAAATTGTGCCTTCTTTCCTAAGGGGAAAAATGAATCCTTGAAAAATTGTCAGAATATTCCTTGCCAAAATTAATCAGTAAGCAGATATTTCATATATTCTCATATTGTACCAAGGACCCAGTTAGTCACTGAGAGCAATCAAAAAAACTCCAAATGATTCATATGTTCAAAAAGTGTATACTCTATTTCAATGCTATTCCTTTTCTTCACTTGTTCTGATAACCAAAGAAAGAATGCTGGGAAAATGAGGCATTAAAGGGGAAACCAAAATATCTGATCAGCTCTGACTTGTCAAGACAGATGTAAAATACTGAATGTTAGCAAATTTTAGCCACCAAAATGACAATTAGGGAGGGAAATGTTTAGGTAGCTAATGGCATAATACAATCTGTAAATACTGGAATCTAAAGGTTCAGGAAGGTACTTTTATTTATTTTTATTTTTTTCTTTCTTTCCATTTTGTTAATAAAGCCATTCAAACAGCATATAAATGAAGACAAAAATACACACAAACTTGGCAGAACTCAGTGGAAGTCTATTCATCAGAACTCTCACATTCTATGTTCCATTTCTCGCTTGGACTTATTCTTGAGTGTACATATATGCAACTCCAGTGTTTGCCATCTCTGTGGTGATGAATCTTCTATTATCTGATCAATGATCAGACATTTTAAGTTGGTAACACAGGGAGGAAAAAAGTCAATGTTGGACATATTTAGGGAACAAAGTATAAAGAAATATATTTAAATTTTATATAAAACAAAAATTATTATTTAGGCATTCAAGGAAATGAAATGGCAGCACAAGGAATTCTTCAAAGCCCAAGATCATTGTGCACCATATGGCCAGTTCCTTCAAAAGAACAAGCAGCTGCATGCTTCACTGGCAGTTTGCTTCTGAGCAGTCTTCAGGGGTAGCCTGCTGTAGCTTCAGACCTACTCTTGCTATTTTTAGCAGTGCTGATGGCAAAGATTGGTGAGAGAGAACAGGCGAGATGCTGATTCCATGGGCTTCTGACTGAAGGAAAAGAGTATATGAAGAAATTGCTTTATGCTACCCTAAGAAATTGAGTAAAGAGATGGGATAAAATAATGAGAGTATCTGGCAATCTGAATTAAGAGAGAAGATATCACATGGACTATTAGTATGGAACATAGGGAGATAGCTTGAAATAGAGGAAAGAGCACCAAATTTGAAGTCTGAGGATCTGGGTTCACAACCCAGTGCTAATACGTACAATCTGTTGACCTTGGGCAGAACACAATCCCTCTGTGTCTAAGTTTCTTCATGGAGCTGAACTTCACAACCTCACAGATGCCTTTTAGTTTTTAATCTGGCCTTTTTAAATCACAATTCAATAAAGCTTTCAACACTTTAATACCTCTGTGTCTTTCGGTGATTCAGTTAACTTTCCTGGATCTCAGTTTCTTCATATGTAAAATGAATTTATTGGATCGGATGATATAAAAAAATCCTTCCCAAATTCAAATATGATCCTATAGATCTAAATGATAGACCTAACTAGTCTGACTGCTATCATTATGGCCAAAATGTAACATTTCACTTTTATTCTTCATCGTGATTCATCCAATAAGAAGACATTACCTTGAACTATGAAAATAATTTTAAAATATGCTTTGTCAATAGAGAACTTTGAAAAGTCAAGTTAGATCAAGGGTTTTCCCTTCATTTATATGTTTTTGTTTGTGTTTATATATACACACACATAAAATTCTCTGCATAATAATATTTTGATAATATTTCAATATCACCAATTAGAAAATTGAGATACTATAAAAATAAGAGACTTGTCTTATGGTCACAAAGGTGTTATCTCTAAAATATTGTAGTTCTCGATTTATATATGCATATCTGATAATTATATAGTTAATATATGTCTCTATATGTATATGCAAATATACATAGAAGTTTACATATGTGTTGACATGTGCATGTGCATACACACATGTGTGTATCCCACCTCAGTCTCACCCATGAGCTTCAGTCATAGACAATTTTTGCCTTTTTGACATTTCAGAATGGACATCTGGGAGATAGCTTGAGCACAACATGTTCAAAATTGAACTTATACTTTTTTCACCAAAATCCATTCTTTTAATTTGCTCTGTTACTGTAGAAGATGCCACCATTTTCTTAATCTCATAGGTTCATATCTTCAGCAATAGGACCTTCAACTCTAAACTCTTTATCATTGCACATATATAATAAGCTAACAAATCTTGTCATTTAAATATCTTTTGTATCTCATCTCTTCTCTCCATTCATATAGTTACCACTTTAATTCAGATCTTCATTCTCTCTTTCCTAGATCATGTAAATAAAGTCCTAGCTTTCCTACTTCTTTCTAGCATCTCTTACTCCAATTCACACTACACACTGCTCCTAAAGTAATTTTCCTAAATGCATATTAGAGCACATGATTCTCCTACTCTGTCAACTCCTGTGACTTCCTTTTGCTTCTAAAATAAAACACAAATCTCTTTAAAGTTAAAACACTGCACCACCTGTCCCTATCTTATCTTTAAAGTCTTGCGGGACATTATTCTCTCTCTCACACTGTGTTATCCAGCCAAACTGGCTTTCTCTGTTCTTCATTCATCACACTCTATTTATCTTTCTCAGTGCTTTTGTATTGGTTTTCTTACATGCCTGGAATCTCCTTTCCTTATTGCTAAGTCATAGTATCCCTCTCTTTCTTTAAGATACAGTTCAAGAACCATCTTCTATGTTAAGACTCTCCCAATTCCTCCATTTGTAGTGTCCTCCCTATCAAATACCTTGAATTTAACTGAATTTTAATTCATCCACTTTACAATTATACTATAGTTTTTTATATTTGTACTTGTCTGTCCTATTAGAATGGAAGTAGTATATGAAATCATTATTTTGTTCTTTATTTTTCTATCCCCGATGTCTGACAAATTGTAGGTATGTAAAAATGCTTATTGTTTTCTGTTGTTATTTTAATGTAGTTCTTTTATTTCTTCAATATTGGTAATTCTCACTAGAGAAAAATCCTTCTTCTCAAAAGATAAGATCAACAACTCGTCTATAACTTAGGATCCTAGAAAGTTACCTGATTCCTAGTTTTGTTACCATAGGCAAGTCACTTAACCCCAATTGCATAGCCCTTATCACTCTTCTTAATGTCTATTTTAAAACAGAAGATAGGGTTAAAAATATTTTTAAAAAAGAGTTACCTACGAACAAAAGGTTAATTAACTTGTCCTCTGTCACTAAGCTAACGCACAACTGGAACTGTTGTAACTCTAAGGCCAACATTCGAACCTCTATAACATATTTTTGTCTTTTTTATTAATCCATTTTATTTTATTCTCAATTCCAAAACTTCTCCTCTCAATTCTCTTTATGACAATGGGAAATTTAGAAAAACATAGTCCATTACAAACAGGTTTAGTCAAATAAAAAAAAATTCCCAACTTAACATGGAACAAAGAAATGTGCATCAATCTGTACTCTGAGTTCATCACCTCTCCATCTGGAGCTTGGTAACTTATCTTATCCTGAGTCTTCTGCAATTACTATTTATCCTTGTAGCACACTGATTTCCATGAATATCAAGTTAGAAATAGAGCTTATACTTGTAATTTTATTGGAATAAGAATCTCCTACATGAGTAAACCCCCTCCACCAGTACAGATGGAGTACCTTCTCCTCAATTTAAACAGAGAGAGCCTCCTAAAGTACAGAGAGATTATGAAAATTGCCCAAGATCACAAAGCAAATATGTGTTATAGATGAAATTTGAACTCACTATCTGCCACCTCATTATGCATAATAGATATAAACATACACATATATGCAAGTATACACAACACACATATCCATATGCAACCACATATAAACATAGTTTTGTATTTGTGTTATGTAGTTCTACATGCACATGCATCATATTCAATGAAAGTTATTTATTTCATTCATCTCTGATTTTGCAACACGATTAATTTCCCATAATTATAAAACCAAAATCAAAATTTCAGAGTATTGCCACAGTTCAATGGCCTATCTGAGTGAGAATTATAGACCAGCCATCCACATTTTATTTCGCTTTAGGGCTTTGTGTAATTTCAACCATCACGATATTTCTCTGCTCCTGAAGGATTTGCAGCATATTCATTACACATCACTAAGACTTACATTGCTGATATTAGACAAGTCTCCACAAGTCTAATATCCTGACTACCAAAGCAATTTGTAGTCCACAAAAAATGAGAGCCAAAACACCTGGGATAATATTCTGGCAGCTGCCCTAATGAGCTTGGTGATTCTTCCAGCAGTTATTCTTCTCCTTCACTTTCCTGCTCTCAAGAGAATAATGCCCTTTTCTCCCCACTCTTCACTTCCTAGCAGTGACACTATGACAAATGAAATAATTTCACTGACTACATTCCGAGTTTCTGAAGAAAAAAACATAAATTCCAAAGAAGTAGTATTTTATTTTCATTATATTGATTGGATGTTCCTCTGTTTCTCTGTTCTAAGTGCTGAGTAGGAAGAAGAATGACAGACTAAAAGGTTCCTGGAGAGGAAAGAAGTATAGAGGAGGGGAGTTTGATTTAAGAATGATAGTTCTATGTGAGGGGGAGAAAGGTTTAAAAAAAATAAACTCACTAACTTGAAAAAGAAAAGAAATTTGTACATCAGCACTCAATTGCTGGAAAATGATAAAGAAAAATGATATTGGTGGGTGTGATATGATCAAATAGAAGAGGTGGGTACATAAGTTTGACTAAAATTCCCTGCTAACTTCTGATCTTGGCTGGTAAAAACCATCAGTGTGTAAAACCACACAGGAAATGGCTGTAAAAAGATTGAAAAATTAGAATGCATTATGTGCATGGGAAATAATCTTTTAAGCTGTAGCATCTTTGTCAAGAAAAGGATACTTTATGAAGATGAATAACTGGCTACTCAGTGCAGCCAACCATGCAGATAAGATAGAAACCTAATGAAAGCCACAAAACTACCAGGCCTAGGCATTTTTCCAGCACTTCTTAAACCAAATAATATTCTGGTGGTAATTCATCTGATGACAGTAAGATTCAAGTGTGAAAAAATCATCAGGGGAATTATTGTTCATTAAAATTTCAATAACATATAAACTCATTGTAATAGAGATAGTTTTGTTTTATGTATTTCTCTCCCAGTTCGTAGTACAATGCTTTTCTTATAGTATGTCCTTACTAAATGTCTGATGATTTGAAATGAATTGAATTATTAATTTCTCATATCCCAACTTCATTTGTGTCTGAGCTCATTTGTTTTGCTCATTGAATCTAAAAATCTGAAATTGTGCCTTTCAGGGCTCATTCATACTATGGTGGAAAGAATAATGTCATGGAAGAATGAGGGCAAAATGATAAATGTTGAATGTGATGTGGAAAAAGTAGGACTTTGATACAGTCAAAGTGGAACTGTGAACTGATCCAACCATTTTAGAGAACAATCTGGAATTATGTCCAAACATTTATAAAATTGTATACCTTATAACTCAGCAATATCTTATGTTCTTTTCCTTAAAGTGATCAGGGAACAAGAAAAATATAATATATTTTCTAAAATATTTATAAGTGCTTTCTTTATAGTGATGAAGAAGTAGAAATTGAAGGAATATTCATCACTTGAGGAAGGGTTAACCAATTGTGGCATTTGATTGTGATAGAATACTATTGAGCCTAAAGAAATGATGAGCAATCATCCATAAAACCTAAGGAGATAGTAGAGTGGATTGAAAACTAGAGTCCTACAATATGCTGTCTTCAAGCATCTCCTTTAATGAATGGAGATATGCACAGAGTAAAGGTAAAAGCTGGAGCATAATCTACTATGTTTCAGCTAAAGTTAAAAATAGTAGGGGTAGCAATTTTGATTTCAGACAAAGCAAAAGTAAAAATTGACATAATTTAAAGGGACAAGGAAGAAAATTACATATTCATAAAAAGAATCATAAACAATGAATAGCAATATTAAACATATATGTCTCAAATGCCATAGCATCTACATTCCTAAAAGACAAACTTTATGAGTTAAAAGAAATGATGAACAAATTGATTAAAAAATGGAAAGATCTGCATGAAATTATGAAGAGTGAAATGAGAACCAAGAAAATATTATATAGAGTAATAGAAATATTGTTTGAAGAATGACTTGTGTATATCCACCTAAAGAGAAAGAATAGATAAATAGAAACAAGAAAGACATGGTTTTATATGTACCCTCCCCCCACATACACATATTTGTCAAATGATTCCTTTTCCAGTATAGAGAGGGCAAGGGAAAGAGGGAGTTACCTACAAACTTTATAAGTGAACAAACAAACAAAGAAGGAACCTAAATAAATAGAAGATGGTCTTTCTACTTTCCCAGATTCAGACAGCAGGTGTGTTTTTTTAGGGCTACCTCTTGAACCCAGACTTTTCTGACTGTAAGCTGAGAGAGACAGAGAAAGGTAGAGAGAGACAGAAACAGAAAGAGTCAAAGATATAGTGAGAGACAGTGACCTAGAGACTCAGAGAAAAAGTTATAGAAATAGTTAGATAGAGACATAAGGAGAAGCAAAGAAACAGAAAAAGACAGACTTATCTTTTCATTTGATCCTAGAATCAGATGCAAAACTACAGAATTTTATCCTTACCTAAAGTGCATAATCAGCATTGAATTAGACTCTGGATGTTGCCAGTAGCAGAAAGATTTGTTTTATTTGGGATTTATCTCCTCATTTATTTGTTCTCAAAGTGTTTCAGTCATTCAAAAGTTGAAGGTATATAGCATTTTTTTAGTCATAAGAATTGTATGAAACCTTCTCTCATTTTGTCATGAATAGGTGAGAATTATTCTGAGTTACTGACAATCTCCAAATAAAGTCCAAAGATAGCTACTTTCTTCTGCATAAGGCTAATGATAAACAGCAGAGCACATTTATGAAATGCAAAGAAGTCCTTTGCCCGCCAATGTAATTTTCAGGAAAGGAATAAAGCGCTGACTTTTAATTGTTTTCCTTATGAACTCTTAAACAATATAGGCCTACCTGGGAAGATGATTTAAAATGGCTGAAGGAAAAATTAAATATCTTTTATCATAGTCTGCATGTCCACAGTGGAGTACATATTTTGTAATATATATTTTATATAAATCTAAATGACTAAATCATTTAATTTTTCATTTATGTTTTAAATTTTTATTATTTATCTATATCTACATTGATATAGATAGATATATTATGGTCCCTTTCTATATTCCTTAACTTACTACTTGGCACACAGTAGGTATACACACAAAATTTATACGTTAACAATGTGTTCAAACCATTTCTCAAAGAATGGACTCCCATTTTGATTTTAGGTTTTTTTTTCCCCCTTTTCAAAGGGATAGTATAAATATTTTATATGTATTGAAGTTTTCTTTCAGACTTTGACTTGTGGTGAGTCATGCTTAGTGGTGGGCATATTGGGTCAAAGGATATGAATGTTAACCTTTTCTGGTATAATTCCAAATTGTTTTCAATAATAGTAGAACAATTAACAATTCCTTTTTCAGTGTATTATGTTATTTATCTTCTGATAACCCTTTCAATATTAACTATTTCTCTTTTGTGAAACCTCTTTAAAGATAGGAATTTGCTTTATTATTGTCCTTATTATGATGATTGTAATTAGTGTTAGTGTTTTATCCTTAGCTAATAGCCCAGTGCTTGGTACGTCATAGATACTTAATAAATGCTTTTTTAATTTAATAGAATTGAATATTTGATATTTCTATGGGTAATAATTTGTGTTGGATCAATGAACTGTGATTTAGCAACCCAAACTTCCTAAATGAAATTTCATGATTACTTTCAAGTCTAGAATAAGAAAGAAATGAAGATAAAGATAACTGCCATAGTAACAAACTATGTAGATTCAGAATTAGGGGCATTTTACTGATCTTTTACTACTATTTCCCTTTACAAATAGTATCTTGGTACTCACAAATAATTTGTTATAGAAGGCGTGTCAAGTACCAAATGAATTTTTGCCATACAGAATAATGTAAATAGAATTAATCTGTTCCAGACACCCAGAAAAAAAGATTTTATAAGACATTATATGCATTATTGGAGTTGTATTTTACTAAATAAATATTAATAATACATAGATATAAAATTTAAAAATAATAATTAGGTTAAATAAAAAATTTTAACTTAACTTTACCTAGTTGAGAGGAGTTGATGGCCTAAAACTGTGTTGATGTACCTTTGCCATGTCTGCTGGAGTATGCCAGAGGGCAGCTGCCCTATTTTTGTTTCCTTATTCCTTTCTATTTTTAACTAAATAATTCAACCCACATTTATTAAGTACCTACTATTTGTATTGCTCAATTATTCTCTGTTTAGCTATATGTTAGTTTTCACATAGACTCATTTTAGATATATTAATCTCAAAAAATAATTGTGAAGCCATTTATAGCTTTGTATGTTTTATACACCTATTTAGGAGTTTTTAATGATTGGAATAATACCACATAATCCTCTTTGATTTTAAAGGCTCAGAGTTTTGAGCTGGACTTTAAATTGTAATGCCAGTCTTTATGTAGTCCCGCATGTGTGTTACTCAGATAAGCCATCCCTGGGCTATTGAAATATAATCACCATCATCTCTTATTCTATTGCTATCAAGAATAAAAGCCAGAAACATGTGGCACTTGATTTAGAGAACTGGATAGCCTCCAACAGCTTTAATACAATGTTTCACAATGCTTAATGCCTTGTATCCCTTTATTCTCAGTGTGGATTTTCTTAAAGCTCTGATTTCTTGTATGTATGTTAAGGTAATACTGATTTTGTTTGCTATCCCAAAAATATACTTTCTTTCAATCAACTGAAAATTCTGTTCCTTTTTCTCATCTGAGAACTGTATCACTGATGACTGTACCTTCCCATGATCCTTCCCTTTTCTCCTAAATCTTTTTCCCAAATACCAACAACTACAAAAGAAGACAGATAAAAAAGTTATTTGATCCATTAATAGTATTTCTTAAATCATAGAATCTGAAAATTGGAGGAGGCCTCAAAGTAGTCAGACCTTTGTTAAAATGTGAAAGAAAACTGAATATCTTAGAATGTAGACTTTTGGATATCTCTAATTTTTATGAACTTTTTTTCTTACACTTTGAACCTTAATCTTCATCTTTCCAAAAATTCTTTCAGTTGCTAAAAATTTTCTCTATTTGGGGAAAGTCAGAATACTAAGTCTTTGATAAAAAAAAAACCCTTCACATTTTTTTAATCATGTTCTTAAGTGTTCCTTTCTCTAGGCTTATACACCTTTAGACCCTTAGGGAAACGGGAAAACAAAGTTCTTTGCAAGATCTCTTACATTCTTTCCAATATCTGTAAAATTCTTCTGAAATGCTACCTGAACAATTTCTTTCTCCTCTCTGTCTAATCTTTTTGATCTCCTGCCAATATTCTCTCTGTACACTCCCACTACATCCAGTGCAGAAGCAGGAAGGGGCAACTGAAAATCCTCAATCTGTTTCATTTCTTAAGTAATGACTAGCTTTTGGTCTCTAAAACTTCCACTCTCCCTACTTGAGAGGAATTCCTTTGTATGATCCTAAAACTACAATTATTGGTTGGTTAATGAGACAAGTTGTTTTTTGTTTTTTTAATCCCTGAATTGTTAGTTCAATTTTTTTTTTTATTTTTTAACCACTCTATCAGTTTTTCTTAGATTCCTTTAGCCCTAAATGTTCCTGTGCTCTAAATATCTCTCACATAATATACAAACTTCTTTTTTAAAAAGAAAAGGTAAACAAAGAGAAGTTTCCAACACCACAACTCAAACTAGAAAAAGAAAGCATTAATTTATTTGACTAGGCTTGGATTCATGAAAACATTAATTATTTTTCCTTTCATTAGTAGGCTAATTTATTTATCATTCTCTTTGGCCAGTTTACTTAATTCACCTCTATTTTTTTTGAGAAAAAGTCTAGATTTTTTCCCTTTTTGTTGAATATGTCCCACAACCCTAGATAATATAATTGGGCTGAACTTTACAAGTTTTGCCACATTCATTTTTCTGGTCATTGCATTGCATTTTTCCCTGAGCTATTCTCACTGATTTTCGTTGGAATTTGAAAAGTTCCCACTCTCACCATAGATCCATTTCACTGGACTATGGTATATTTTCTGATATAATATTGATAAAGTCTTGCTATGTTGATTCTGGAATATTGGCTCTTTAGATCACTTTCTTTTATGTGCATCTATTTTGTAGATTTCTCAATCTGCATTTTTCATCTACTTCCAATATTTGTGAATAGTCATCCTACATGATTTTCTTAGAATTATAGTTAATGGGTTTTTATAATAATTTTACCTAGATGTTGCAGTCTTAAAATGTATAATTACTTAGTAAATATTTTTTCTAATTTTTCTTATTTTAAAGCTCTCATATATTCTCCATTCTATTGTACTTTGACTTTAATTAATTTCCACTTTACTTCTGGCTTTTTCTGTTTCAATTTTGGCTTTCATCTTTTTCTAGCTACCCAGTGTTTTTTTTAGAGTAGCTTATTTATACATTCTAAATTATCTATCATTCAAACTTACTGATAAGTAAGATAAGTATCTGAACAAAGTGTTATCTGTCTGATTGTAGGATAGGGGACAAATAGAGGTGATGTTGTAGAAGAAGAGATGAATTTCATAGACTTTTACCCAAGATCAGCTATCAAAGTGAGACAGTTATACCACCTATATTCATGTGGGAATATAGATCCCTTGGGTCCTGTCATGGGGCTATATTCCACATTTAAAATTTCCTTAATTTTGTTTAAAATTATTGTAAATTAAAATTATTATTAATGGATGAGCTATAAAGCTTTAATCTGTTTGCTTCAATTGCCTCAACTATAAAATGGGGATAATTATAGTACCTATCTCTCAGGGTTGTTGTAAGGATCAAATGAGAAAATATTTATAAATTAGTAAAGCATTTAGTAGAGTTCCTAGAAAATAGTAGATTCTTAATGAATAACCTTTTTTTATTTTTTTGAGATAGTTTAAAATAGTGCCATGACTAATAATTTGCTGGTGGAGTTGTGAAATGGTCCAAACATTCTGGAGGGCAATTTTGAACTATGCACAAAGGGTTTTAAAAGACTGCCTGTCCTTTGATCCAGCCATACCACTGCTGGGTTTGTACCCCAAAGATATTATAAAGAAAAAAAGTACATAAATATTCATAGCCATGCTTTTCTTGGTGGCCAAAAATTGGAAAACGAGGGGTGTCCATCGATTGGGGAATAGCTCAATAAATTGTGGTATATGTTGGTGATGAAACATTATTGTGTTGAAATAAATAAAGAACTGGAGGAATTCTATGTGAACTGGAAGGACCTCCAGGAATTGATGCAGAGTGAAAGGAGCAGAATTAGGACAGCATTGTACACCAGAGACGGATACACTGTGGCACAATCGAATGTAATGGACTTTTCTACTGGCAGCAGTGCAATGACTCCAGACAATCCAGAAGAACTTATAAGAAAGAATGCTATCTACATCAAGAGAAAGAACAATGAAAACAGAAATATATTACAAAAATATATGATTGATCATGTAATTCAATAGGGATATGATTAGGGTTTTGATTTTAAAAGATCACTCTACTGCAAATATGAATAACATGGAAAAAGGTTTCAAACAATGATACATGTATAACCCAGTGGAACTACTTGTCGGCTTCAGGAGGGGGGAGGAATGAGTGGAAGGGAAAAAGCCTGAATCATGTAACCATGGAAAAATAATCTAGATTAAAAATAAATAAATAAAGTAGTGTCATGATGGTTATATCTTATATTTAAGGTAATGTTTCTATTCCTCAAATGAAGAATAAATATGATTCTGAAAGACTCTTGACTACGTTCTGGGACATCAAGTCGGAATGCCACATAACTAGGTAACTTTTTCTATGAAAGATGTATAAAGAAGTTTCTCTCTTCAAGGATTGGTGCTATATTCATGAGGGCAAATCAGGAGATAACCATTATCTCTGTGTGCTTTGGAATACAGATGTAATCATCCTTAAGGGGTTCCTCTGAAAGTGGAAAAGAATGATCTCACCTGGCCTTTTCCATAACACAACAGCCCTTCCTGGATTTACATGATAAAGAATATGAAAGTAAAGATAATAATAGGAAAATATATTAAAAGCTAAAATATGAAAAAATTGCTTTTGTATTTTCATGAATCTGTCATTAATCTAGCACAAAGTTAGGGGGAAAGGAATTGCGTTTTTCTGCTATCTAAATATATTTCAAAAGCTAAAAGTGTTGGAAGAAGTATATTAATTTTAGGACTTTTGAATATAGTACGTGAGGAAACCTGCTGTTTTATCAAAACTTTTTAATGAATTTACTGATATTTAGGGGATGTAACCCAACACGAAGACTTTCTTGATTTTCCTAGCTACAAGTTCCCTCCTTCCCAAAATTAGCTTGAATGCATTTTGTAAATATTTTTGTTTGCCCATTTATAGAACCAACTCCTTGAGAATAGGGTCCATTTTAGTCTTATGATTGTATCTTCAACACCTAACATAATAATTCATTATTTTTTGTTATTGTTGATTGATGACGAAAAGGTGCTTAAATAATAATTCACCAACAATAGCAATAGCTGAAATGCATAGTGTGATTTAAGTTTAATAATGAGTGTGTGTGTGTGTATGTGTGTGTGTGTGTAATTTTATTCCCATAATAATTATGTGAGGTAAGTACCACACCTATTTTACAAAAGAACACTCTGGAACTCAGAGATTTACTCATAGTTGGACAACTGATAAATGTTTGAAGCAGGATTTGAACCTCATAAAAATAAGTGAATGAATGAATAAGTAGAAATGTGGAAAGATTCACTTGACTTCACTACTCATTCATTCTTTTTTACATCCATCAATTCATTCATCCTTATAGTCAACAAATTAAGAAAACAAAGAATACTTTCTTTCAGTGTGGTGAACAGAGAAGAGTAGGGTTCAGAAGCAAACTAGAGAGTCTCATTCTCTAGCCAGTGATAGTAAATTTGCTATAAAAATGAAGCTGTCTGCACAACTTTAAATATTTCCTACCAAATTGATTCATGAAATGATCTAATATTTCCATGCAATTAGCAGTGGCATTTTCAAAATGGAATAACCAAGAGGGCAATTTAACCTTCTCTGAAGAATTGTATTCTCTAGGGCAGATACTTTAGACAATTATATTGTTCTGAGGGAGTACTCACTAAAGAATTACATCAGGCTTTGAATAGATGCTGCAAGATCCCTGTTTTATTGCTGGTGCACCACAGTGGTGATATTAAAAGTCTTCATCTCCTCCCTCGCATCTGATGTTAAAACAGACTTTCACATTTCTCAGTTCTGACAGTTTAGTGGTAAGCCTCATGTTACTGTTCAAAGAAGCTTATAAAAAGGCAAGACAACTGTTTTCTTTCTTTTTTATCCTTACTGTAAAAATTAAACTAACCCATTAGGTTAATTTTTTATGAGTACCCTAAGGAGTCTTCACCTCTAATGGCTGCTAAAGAACTAATTCAAGTGGATTAATTTTTTTTCTTTTTCTTTCACCTCACAGAAAAAAAATAAAATGGATTTACTTTAAATTTCTTCAAAGTCAAAATCTAACACCTGTTTAAAAGCCGAATGCAATTTTATTCAGGTCACTAATAATCTACAAGCATCAGGTCTCACATGCTAATTGCTTTATTTAAAATTTATTCAGAAAATCCATAGGCCTTTTAATAAACCACATAACTTCTCCTTTATCTTCTCTGATCTCTAATTTTTTTTACTACTCTGTGGTATTAAATGCAGATGAGACCCTAAAGAATATAAAGAAATCGAGCCGTGCTCATATAATTAGGCTAGATAGCATTTATCTCTCATAGCTTATTAAATGTGTCATAAATTAATTCATAAACCTAAGCATGTTTCACAATGCCATTTTTGCCTATATAATCTTCAGTATGGATAATAGGTTTGTTTAATCATGAGGTATTTGGATCTTTTGTTAAGCAAAGGTTTTATGAACCACAGCTCATGAGCATGAATTTGTTGAAATATTCCCAAGATGTGGAATGTTAATCTTTAGGCAATAGCAAAAAGTTGTTATGAAATAAAATTTAAATACACAGGAAGAGAATGCTATTGTTTCTGATGTAATATGATAATTATTATCATCATATATGAATTTATGTTTGCTTAATGTTACTTCAATACTTATTACTATACATAATAAAGTATCTGGTTTATTATTTTTATAGGAAAAAAGTACAAGATCAAAAAATGAGTAGGTTATATAATATTAGGGGGAAAAACATTGAAAATGTGAAAAAAGGAAATTCTTAGTGACCTGTATGATTATCTAATCTTACAATAATTGTACACAATAGCCAATTTCAAATGATATAGAAATTTTTTTTAACCCTTGTACTTCGGTGTATTGTCTCATAGGTGGAAGATTGGTAAGGGTGGGCAATGGGGGTCAAGTGACTTGCCCAGGGTCACACAGCTGGGAAGTGGCTGAAGCCGGGTTTGAACCTAGGACCTCCTGTCTCTAGGCCTGACTCTCACTCCACTTAGCTACCCAGCTGCCCCCTGATATAGACATTTTAATTGATTACTGACCTCTATATGGGAGTGTGCATATATGTAATATATACTGTTATATTAAGTAGAGATAGATAGAATCAAGAGAGATCTTAAGGGTTATTCTACACAACCCACTTATTTTATAAATGAGGAATCTAAGGATTTTGAGAAGTTAAGTGATATACCCAAGATCTTACATTTAGGACATAAAAGAACTAGACTTTGAGACTAATTCTGATGCTAAATTCTGAAGCCATCTGCATGTACCATAGAGACACATGAATCATATAGATATTTTTAATTACGAAACAAAACATTCAATCTTGCCTCCTAGATCAAAAGAATGGAAGATACCTTCAATATTTTGTACTATATTGCCCAATGTCCCAAAGTATGAGAACCGCTTGAATGTAGTTTCTTGAGGGCATGAACTGCATACAATATTTTATCATTATGCTCTCAGAACCTTGTACAATGACCAGAACACAGTAGGTCTTTCATAAATGACTTTAATTTGAACTCAAAGGAATTAAATCCGTTTATCAACCCTAAGTATACATTTTAATTTATTATTTTTATTATTTTATTGATATTATTAACTTGTTGTTATTACTCTTTCTAGATCTGGTGCTTAGCATTGTAGCTAGAATAAATATAAACAATCAGGAAATGCTTGTTAAAGTGAAATAAATCAAATTCAAGGTGTGAGAATATCTTCTAATTAATGAACATACTGAAGATTGATATTGATATAAAAAGAAAAGTAATACTTGGAAATTTTCTGGAGAGTACCTGAAAAAATATGTCATTAGTAACTAAGCTACTTAAAAGTTATATATATATATATATATATATATATATATATATAACAACATAATATTATAGTAGTTAATGAATGGCTGGAAAAAAGATATTGTATATAATTCAAAGGCAGAGAAGGAAGGAAGGAAAGAATAAAGGAAGGAAGGAAAGAATAAAGGAAGGAAGGAAGGAAGGAAGGAAGGAAGGAAGGAAGGAAGGAAGGAAGGAAGGAAGGAAGGAAGGAAGGAAGAACACAA
>NC_058133.1:297212212-297226955 GCF_016433145.1 Gracilinanus agilis | reverse complement strand
ATATATATATATATATATATATATATATATGACAACATAATATTATAGTAGTTAATGAATGGCTGGAAAAAAGATATTGTATATAATTCAAAGGCAGAGAAGGAAGGAAGGAAAGAATAAAGGAAGGAAGGAAAGAATAAAGGAAGGAAGGAAGGAAGGAAGGAAGGAAGGAAGGAAGGAAGGAAGGAAGAACACAAAGATGCAACAATGCATTAGGCAAATAAGACCAATTTGTGAGAATTAGCCCATATTATTCTCCAGTGAGATTTTTCTATCTATTCTTCAGATAGAGAAATGATGGATTTTTTCCAAAGGTTTTATTGACTTTTTTCCTGTTATGTAAAAACTAGTTCTTATTTTGCTTCTTGAGTGTAGCTGTTGTTGTTCTTTGTGTTTTACATATAGATAAATATAGAAAGCTTATTTGAATTATTTGTGCCAATTATGTTAAATCCCATTCTTCTATTTTTTGTGGTGCTGGTCCTCCTGAGGATCATGATAAATACTTTTAATATATTTTAATGGGTTACTGTTACAGAAAACTTTGCATAGCCACAATTGTATTAGACAACATTTACATTAAATTAAATTGTAGTGCATACAATTAAATAGACTGATACAAAAAATCAGACTTGAAAGCAGAGCATGGCAAAATTGGATTCCCTGATAAATATGCAAGAAGTTAGCAAACAGAATTTAGATAGCTAAACTAGTTATTATTTTGTTTGCAATATCTTTTTCAGAGATTAATGTACTTTCACTCAGAGACAATGATTAGTTTCTAGATTATTTTTCTGATTGATGGCTGTTGAACAGTAGTGTCCTTTATTTATATATCTAATGAGAATCAATATTTCTTAATAGTAATAACTTTATCTTGGCACAATTATAGTGCAATCTTCAATAATTTTTGACTGCTCAGTAATATTCTAAAAGAAAATTTGCACAGTCTGTTACTATAGGTTGTTGCCATAGGTTAGTGGGGGGAGTGGAATTTCCACTTCATCTTCTTTGGTTTACAACAATAATCGTCTTTATGTACACTTGCCATGCTAATCTTCCCAATGGAAAAAAAATGAAGAGTACTTGTAGTTTAATAGGATATTAAATGAGTATTGATTTTGTTATTATACTCACACAACTACTTCAAAATTCAATTTCTTTGTATACTATAGTTGTGATTAAAGTTATTAATTTTATTTAAACTAATACCTGAAAATTCAACATTGCACTTGTCTTTCTAGGTGTTTTTTAAGAAAGGATCAGATAGTCAAGTGACTTGAGTCTTTGTTATCCCTTGGGGAAGTAACTACATTTCCTTTCCCTTAATTTCTTTCATAGTGAAATGAATTAAACATTTGCCTAAAGATAATACTCAAAAGTTCCCCAATGCTCAAATAGACCTGAGAACTAGTAAGTTTCAAGTTGTTGTAATGGTGATTATTTCAATATACATAAAGCCCAGATCTAAATTACTCTAGCAGTTAATAGTCTGATAATTTATATAATTATATCTTTTTATTCATATGTACATATATAAAGAAAAATATATGAGTTTTGAATTTTTAAATATAAGCATAATAGAATTACAAAATAATATTTTCCATGAATCTAAAAATTTTAATTAAATGTAGCTTTCTTTTCTTTTAAATTTTATAGTAAAATCTAACATTATTTTGAAAATTGTCCTCCTTGTCTAATCTTTCTATTGACTTTCCTTCTATTCCTCTCCATGTATTTAAAAAAAAAACTTTTATGACCATCATTTGCAAATTCAATTGTCCTTTTCTCCTTTTTTGTAATTTATCACTAGCTTCACATATCATACTCTATTCACTACTGCCTCCCCCCATGGAAAGTAGGAAAAAGAAGTTATCAGATTTGCATAATCAAAGGGAAGAAATCTCTAGATTCCCTATTAACCATGTCTAAAAGTCCTGTCCCATTCTTAACCTTCAGCTCATCACCTTTCTGTTAGGTTTGAGTATATGTATGTATCAATTATGATACTTCTGAACTTTTGGTTGGCCATTAAATCAATAAGATTTATTAGAGTTTTTGAACTTTTTTTTAAGTTTACATTTCTTTGCAGTGTGGATATTAAAAAAATTGTTCTCTGCATTCTGAAAACCTCCATTTTTAACTACTCATGTGAGACTTCTAAGTTTGTTTGAATCCATCATTTTTAATAATTTCCTATTTCAAAGCAATATTCCACTCAATTACATCCTTAAGCCATAATTTTTCTACCCTTTCCACAATTGATGGGCTCCATCTTAATTTCTATTCTTGGACACTCCCAAAAAACACACAAAGAAAAAAACTGCTTTTGACATTTTTGTACATATGTGAATTTTATTTTTTCTTTGACCACCCTGAAGTATTTTTAAGCCTCATTAAATAATATAGACTATTAAATAAATTTTGGAAATAGCACCAGATTATTTTCTAAAATGGCTATACCAATTCATATTACCACCAATTTTAGAGGTAATATTTGACTTAGCTGTGTATGTATGTGAATATTTTTCTATTCTATTCAAGTTTTCAGACATACTGATGAAAAAATTGTACAAAATAGTTTCTAGTAATTGCATTATTTATTTCAATTCATATCTATTATCTTTTTTCCACTATCAATACTAGCAATTTTCTATCTCTTACATTATAATTTTTATTATAGTGATTATGCAATTTTGAGCAATTAAAACATTTCCAGTTGTTCAGATATCCATTTCTCCTTATTTCTGTTGACAGTGTTTATAGTTGTATTCATATAATTCTAATTTATGTCTTTGTAGTCAAAATTTTAAATGAAGTATATATATACCCTAGTAATTGTAAATGACAGTTCTATTTTTTCCTCCTTGATTTTATTGATAATATGCTGAAGGATGACAATTTCTATAATTTTATTTCATATCTCTCTCCTTTTGTGAAGTTATTTTTCCATCAATATTTAATTGACCCATTGTTTTTATTTAAATTGATCATTATATTATTTATAAAAAAGTGGTAATTTTGGCTCCCTTTCGTCTATGTTTAATATTTTAATTTATTTTTTCTTGCTTGACTACACTACCTAACATTTCTGGAACTATGAAAAATAGTGATGATCATGTATATTCTTGCTTTTTTTCCTAATGTTAGTGGAAAGGCCTATAGCTCATACCAATATATAATGTTGGTTTTTGGTTTTAGCTAGATATAGTTTATAATATTCAGGAAAGTTACTTTTAATCTTACAAATTCTAAAAACAAAAAGGTGCCCAGAGCCCCAGCTGGAAACTCAAGCCTTGAGTGGGAGAAGGGAAGCAAGTAGATAGAACTCCAAATCCCCCCTCCGTTTGGCAGTTCAAGACTTTGGGAGCTGGTCTAACTGAAAATGTTTGTGGACCAGTATGGCTGCTTATCTGACAAGCTCTTCCAGGGCTGAACTTGATATCAAATGAGAATAACTTCATGGGAAATTGATGACTTTAGCTGTTTGAGATTTATCCCCTAAACAAGGATGGTTAATTGGCTTAGGATGTCTTCAAAGATGATTCCTTTCTCTCAATATCCTAACTGCCTCTCAGGCAACCAAGATGGAGGTTGGCTTAGGTAATGTATATAGTCAGGCCTAAATAATTTAAGTTAAAGGATTCTCACCCCCATTGACTTAACTAAAACAAGGGTTTAATAGCTTGGAGGGTTTGGGGTAGATGGTAAGTACAGGTAAGAGGGAAAGGTAAAATCTGGCTAGTTATCTTCAATGTTATCAGGACAGCCTCTCCCCTAATGGGGAAAGCCTCAACAGAGATCTTCTTTCCCTACCTACCTCACAAGCTAACCTGTTTCTCTATATTAACTAGGAATAGATGCAAGATGGTTAAGAATGCCTTGATTGAAGATCTGTAGATTCAGGTTTAGTTGAGATACTGTCAGCTTGATTGCTTTGCAGCAGTAATCTAAGTCAGGGTCTGTATGAGGCAGTCTTATTGATTGCCTACATGGGTAAATAGCTATACTTCACCAAGCTCCTTAGGACAGAGTTATGTTAGGTTTCAAACAGAAGTAGTAATCCCACTACTTCATCCACCCCGTACCCTCTTCCCCCTAAAGAGTGAGTCACTGAAGCTTGGGGTCCTGCTTTTATACCCACATTCTTAACTGCCCTAACTGTCCCTCTCTTGGGGTTCTATGGGGTTCTATGGGGTAATTTACCCCACTTAAGATTCTTCTGGCTACAGTATGTGTGTGTATATATAAAGTGAGTTTGATTCTTTATTAGTTCTTATTCTCTGAATTTGAATTTTATATTAGGGTAAGGCCCTGCAATGAAAATTGAGATCTTATTTTTGTCCTGTGATTCTATCATTGTTTCCTGTGCATATAGAATGGAATATTCTTCAAACTCCTCTAGGGCAAAAAACTGCAAATTTTTAGGGTCCTAAGTAGTCTGATCTAATGAGAAGTAGGACTGGTCTCTCTGGATTTGGAAATCTAGTTGATGGTTGCTGACTCAATGCTTTTTTTCACACTGTAAGGCAGAGAGAAATTGGGGAGGGGATGCAAAGGGAGGGACAGAGGGAAAGAAAAAAAGGGAGAGGTAGCAATAGAATTATTGACTTATTACTGGTCCCAACTACCTGCCAAGATACACTAATCCAGAGTACAAGATACCTTCATTGGAAATATCTGAAAAACTTTTCTGAACTAAGAACAACAAAGCTCCATTTTTTTGTCCATAGTCAAAGTTCTTTATGCAGATTTCCCTGTTCAGGTTGACTTAGTCCAACAAAACCTTAAATTTCACATCAGATATAAATAATGACAAAGAAATTCAATAAGAAACTATATTAAGTGACTTCTTCCAATTAATACCTTACAAAAGTCATCCAGGAGCTCAGGAGATCCTTACTTTTAAGTAATTCTTGGTGCAAACAGAGATAGGCTATGTATGGCCTTCACCATTCTATGTCCAGGGGCAATGAGAGGGACATCCTCTCTAGGGGTTAGAGATTTCGAGTGTGGATCTTAGAAACCCTGGATACTAGTAGCAAGTAGGAACATACAGACTACACTGTTAAGAATGAGACAACTCAAGCTCAAAATCTCTGAAGTTCTTAGAATCCTGCACTAAGTTACTATTGAGTGGATAGAGAGGTCACTAAAGATCCAACACTCAGACTCTCAAAGAAAAAAAGGGACTAAACCTGAAAAGTAGAAGTCAACACAAGAAATGAAGGAACCCAGATCAAGATCAAGGAGGTCTAATTATCTCCATTCAAAAGCAGAACAGAGAACAGGACATTTCCCTGGCAAAAAGCTCCAATTGAAGATGGAGAGATGAAACATTGATCAATATTAATAAAATAATTAATTACACACATTTATCATATGATAAAATGTCCAGCTAATGAAGGATTCATTTCTCAAATATATAGAGAAATGAGTTGAATGTGTAAGAATATAAGCCATTCTCCAGTTGATACATGGTCAAAGACTAGAAACAGGCAGTTTTTAGACAAAGTTATTAAAACTCTCCTTAGACATGTAAAAATTCTCTAAATCATTATCATTTAGAGAAATTTACATTAAAATAACATCCTACACTTATCAAATTGGCTATTTTGAAAGAAAAGGGCAATAACATTGCTAGGTTTATATTTCAAAGAGATAAAAATGTATATGTACAAAAATAATTAGAGCAATTATATTTTTGGGGGCAAAAGAATTGAAAAGTAAAGAGACATCTGTCAATTGGGGAGTGGCTGAGTGAATAATAGCATATGACTGTAATGTTTTACATGATTACAAATCTAAAATCTATATAAGATTGTTTCCCATAAATTATCAAGGTTTGAGGGGGGGGGCAGAGAGAGAGAGAGAGAGAGAGAGAGAGAGAGAGAGAGAGAGAGAGAATTTGAGACTCAAAAGTTATTTAAAATATTGGAAACTGTTTTAAATGTCAGTGGGGAAGAATTAAATAAAATAAAATAATATAATTGAGATTTATAGACAATATAAGGTAGGATTTTGGTTTTTAATCCATTCTGCTATCTGCTTCCATTTTTATGGGTAAGTTCATTCCATTCACATTCAGAGTTATGGTTACCACTTGTGTATTCCCCATCATTTTGATTTACTCTTTTAATCCTATCTTTTATTCCTTCACTTTTTCCATCTACATCAGTGTTTTGTTTTCAATCAGTCCCCTTTTTCCACACCTTTATTTTACTCTCCTTCCAACTCCCTTCCTTCTTATTATCCTCCTATTTCTCTTTAAGGTCTATCAATCACCCCCCTAACCTTTCCCTCTCTTTGGATACTCCTTGCCCCTCACCCCACCCGCCTCTTCCTTATTTCCTTTCAACTTCAGCTAGCATATGATATAGAAGTACATGTACAACAAGGTCATCTTAGAAATAATGAAGGATAGGGAGGGAGGTGTTGAAAGATAGAAACACCAGAAAGAGAATAATTACCAGAAAAATAAGCTTCTCCATCCTGAAGAGGGAATTAAAAGAGGCAAAATAAGAAAAGCAAAGATCTTCAAACTAAGGGTATGAATATCTACATTAATTTTTAGGCAATTAAGGAATGGTTTAATAAATGTAGAATATGAATATATTGGGATATTTTACCATAATAAATGAGGAAAAAATGAAATTTCAATGAAGCCTGAGTAGTATGAGATAATATAGAGTGGAGTGAACAGGATGGGTAGGACATTTACACTGAAAAACAACATCTTTGAAAAATTTAAGAAATCTTATACAAAGTAATGACTAATCAGGTCTCCATAGGACCAAGAAGCAAATTATTTACCTTCTAACAGAGATTGTGTATTCTAAATGGAGCAGTGAATAGAGCTCTGTGTCTAGAATTAGGGAAGACTTCAGCTTGAGTAAAATCTGGCCACAGACATTTGCAAGTTGTGTAACCTTGTGCAAGTCACTTAATCTCTGTTTCCTCAGTTAACTCATATATAAAATGCAAATAATAACACCTCCCTCTCAGTGTTGTTGTGAAGATAAATAAAATAAAAATTATAAAGTGATTAACATAGTATCTGGCACATAGTAAGAACTATGTAAATGTAAGTTATAATCATTGTAATAATTAATGTTTCAGAGACAGATGATAAGACATGGCCATTGGATGAATTCATTGTAACTTAGACTGCTTATTTATTATGAGGCTGTGATATTACCCTCCCTTTTCTTTCTCTCACTTTTAATTGTTTAAGGTTAGAGAAAGAGAAGTTTAACAACAGTAATGGTAAGAAAGATAGAGAGAATTGGAGAAACACAGGAAAAATAGAAAGAGAGAGAGGAAAAAAGAAAGAGTTAAAGAGTCATTATGATATTTTTAAATACAGAAAAGAGAATGGAAGTATTAGGGATATATTATTATTAGGAAAATATTTGTTAGTAATTGATTATGGTAAGTTGAGTGGCAGTAAACTTTGCCAAGTTTCCTTAAGACCAGTTTGGATCTGGAGCCCAAGTCTCTCTTAAAATTCTTTTGGAATTCTCAGATGGGGGTTGAAAAATTTAACTGCCGGTGAGAGCTCTGTGATTCTGAGCAGTTTCTGACTGACCTGGTTTTGGATCAGAACTTTGGTCCAAAAAGGCACATCTTTCTGAGCTCCCTAGCTTTTCCCTGTGGAAACATTTTGGGAATAGCTGAGATGAAGTTGGTTTGACTGACTGAGGCTCTCTGGTATCTTAGCTGATCCAAGAAGCAGTGTTTTCTCTGAGCTCCTGGGGTTTTTTCCTGTGACAATTTGGGAATGTCAGGACTGAAGAGTTCATTGATCATTTGGCTATGGTTAGAGTGAAGTTACTAAAGAGAAGAAACCAGAAGATCTTGTTTTTCTCTGGGTTCTGAGGGAAAAACTTCTGCTAATCCTTAACCAACATACTCTGACTAGTCTTGATTTTTTTGGAGACAGAGATTAAGATAAATACATTATTTTTAAGTTATTAGAAGTAGGTTATTTAGATAGAAAATTTGGGTTTCAGTTAGTAATAGGGAGAAATAGAGTAGACTGGTTTCCAGGAGAAGATAGACTATAAGGTATCATTGGGAGTGGTTAAAAGGCTTAGTATCCCTTAGTTTTAGTGTTTCCAGACAATTTATCACCTTCTTAAATCATTATAACTTTATTTAACTTTTATTAAAGTAAGATTAATTTTTATTCTGACTCTGTTACCCATTGCACTAATTAACAAGCAAGGCCCAATACTATTATCTTGGCCCTTGTATCTAGAGTGTCTGATTAACAACAATCAGATACTGAGTCTAGATAATAACTTTAACATTTTTTAACAGAATCATATCCAGAAGGGAGCATACATTAACAATAGAGTTATGAAAGTAAATAGACTATATTATGTGCCTTTTAAATGGAAGGAAATGGAAGTTCTCATTTACATCAGTTTTTTCATTTTGTTATTTATTGCATGTATGAAAATATTCTTTTTTGATGATTAAATTCAACATTTTTTTTAAAAATTCAATTCCTATTTCATGGGCATTCTGATAACCTATTAATTGTTTAGCCTTGAAGATGTAAAACTCTCTAGGAATGCTAAAAGATAATATGCTTGAATATGATTTGCATAAAATCACCAGTCTTTCCTTTTTCTTTAACATAATTGAAAGAGATGCTTTATATTTTGAAAGTATTTTGGTAAATATTATATTATCCTAGTTTTATGATTATTTATTAATTTAACTTTGTTAAAATTTCTTTGGGAAAATTATTCATCCTAAACTCTGCACAAATAATGGTTCTGGTTGTGATGAACATTAGCATTTTCTTTTTACCTTCAGGGAAAAAAAAGTTTTATTCAATTCAATTCAAGTGAACAATGATTTACTGAGGCAACTTAGTATAAGTGTATGATATATATATATATATATGTAAATGCAAATATAAAAACATATTTAATGAGCGATGGACTTACATTAAGGAAAACTTGATTCAAAACCCATCTGAGACACTGACAAGCTGTATCACACTGGAAAAAATGATTAATGTCTTTGGGCCTCAGTTTCTACATGTATTCAATAAGTCATGTGGATTTAATGGTAGGTAAGGTCCTCTCCAGGTCAATATCTTTGAACCTGTGAACCAAGTACCTTTTTCACTGTTGAGAATACAAAGACAGAAATAAAATTATTCCTACTCTCAAACAGTTTATATCTTATAAAGGTAAAGCTACAGTGGAGATATTCTCCAGGTATTCTGATAAGTAAACATCAGATAAGTAAATATCAAATATATCCACAGAATAATACAATATTTTTGTTTGTTGAGGTAAAAACAGAAATGACTGAGGATGATGAAGAGAGAAGAGATAGGGCTAAGATGATTCATGGTTTTTACTCAGCATATAAGACTGTCAATTGCAAAGGCCAGAATATTTAACCAAGGATTTGAGAGTATTTTGCTTTTAAAAAAAATCAAAATATGTGCCTTCCTCAGAATTTTTCCATTTAATTTCAATACTTGCATCACCATGACCAAATGGGTAAGTCATTTAGCTTAGCTGTGACTTAGTTTCATTCATTTGTAAAATAAGGATGTTGAGGTAACTGGTCTACATATAGGTTCTTTTCCATATCTAATTCTATGAATAAAAAAGTTTATTGGAAAAAATTATTAAGCAATAGAGAGAATTATACAAATTAGGACAACAAGTGAGTCTTACTCCTAAAGTGGATAAAGGATTTCAGAATTAAAAGATATGTTTTTTTTAGAGAATTGATTTAAGTATCATGTCTTTATTTCTCTAAAACGACAATTTAAATTAATGATGTTCAACAGTAGGATGTACCTTAAGTCCATTTTCTGTTGTGTTGGGTGCCAAATCCCTGAAGATGTTTGAGTAAATACCAAGTTTGTTTTCTTCAGCTAGGTAAACAGTTGCTAAGGGAGTTTAATTATTTTTTCTCTTTATTCTTCACAAAGTTCAATAAATTCAGTGTGTTGTGGACCTTTCTGTAATAAGGACTGCAAAAGCATTTCAAATAAAAGTCCTAATCTCAACCATTCTCCTTAATTTAGGGTGAAATACATAACATAAGTCAAGGTATTAAGCTTCTTTTGTCCTCTGAGCCCCAAGAGAACTACCAACTCATGAAGAATCAGCTCTTTCCTAGTAAATGGGTTCCAGAGGCACAAAAGACATCTCTTCACCTTAAATTTATACTTTTTAAACAATTCTCAACTATCTATAGGTCTAATCACAAGCCAAACCAATGTTTGGATTTATACTCATGAGAGGATTTTTATTTTCCCAGAAGGATGTCAAAAATTCCTCTTTCTTATTATCTTCTACAGCTAAGTAATATGATTTCTTAGACTTACAAGATTTTCCCCAAGAAAATAACCTATAAAAAATCTCCTAGAAATGACCATTTCAGAATAACTTTTTAAGTCACATAAGCTTAGGGAAAGAAATAAAATGCAAAAACAGCAGCCAGGATCCTGAGCTTTAGGCTCAAATTTGTCTAATATAAGTTCATTATCATGTGTGAGTAGCTACCATAATTGAAAGTAAGAATGAGACTTCATTGCAATTTGCATCATGGGAAGCCCAAAGGGACCCTCTAAAATGTTTTCATATTTGACAGATAGGAAGAGAAGGATTTCCAGAGGGAAGAGGAGTTCATTTTTATTTCTACTGAGTGATCATTCTTCCTGAATCAATAACCTTTAGTCTTCAATACAAAACCCCATCATATAATGGAAATAGTGTAATACAAAGGAACAAAGAGACTAATGGTGTCTAATGGAAGGATTGTTTCATCACCTGAAAGCATGGCTCCTTTTGTGATAACCATGTGTCCCCTATGTGTCACAAGTAGCTAGGAGGATTCTGCGCATTACTAGGGAGGACAAATTCAGGCTATTCATGTTCTAATAGGTCTTCTCTCCCTCTATTATATATAGCTAATTATAGGTGTAATGCCAAGTACAAAGAGAAATTATTTAAAGTACTCTTTGATTATGTGAGAAGGAAGAGATCATGGAAGCTTCATGGGAAATCAAAGAAGGCTTCCTGACTAATACTATATGAACAGAGGAAGGTGGAAATGAGGAACAAATTCATTCCTTGAATGGGGGTTGGATTTTGTGAATTCATTGAAGGAAAAAAATGGCAATTTAAGACTGGACTTTATTTAGTAGTAAGTTTTAGTAAAAATATATAATATGGAAAGGAAAATAATATGATAGAAGGCAAAAATGCTAGTTGAAGGAGATGAGAAAGGACCAGGTTGAGGAGTTTTGATTTTATGCTAGTAATAATAAGGAACCACTGAAAATTTTTGAACAGTGGAGTGAAATGGTAATTTCTGTGTCATACAAAGATTATTTGACTACTATATGGAGGAAGGATTGGGGAGGTAAGAAGTAGAGGGTGTTAAATTAGTATTCTATAAAAGTAGTCCATTTAAGGTGAGTGATGAAAGAGTTTAGAGTAGGATAATGTCAGGATGAGTGGTTAGGATAATAAATATCCAACAGAACTACTAGAAACAGAATTGACAAGACAACATCAAGACATGGTACTGAGAGAGTCAAGTGTGATCAAAAGGTTATCATAAGACAGATTAGGATACTGGCACTCTTCCATGAAAATAGGAATGTTTGATGAAATAGTTTGGGAGGGAGAAAGAAGGACGCAAAATTTGATTTTTGTCTTGCTGAATTTGAGGCATGTTCATCTTCCAGGAGCAAAAGACCAATAAGCAACTGGAAATAAAGAACTAGAATTTAGTAGAGATTTGGTCTATGTATATAAAATTGAGAGTTACTCACATAGAAAAACATCAATGATCAGAGGATATATTATTTTTTTGACTGTTGTACCTAAAACATGAATTTGGATTAATATTTGTAAAGTATATTTAACATGAAAGCAGTCACTTTTAAATGGTCAATACATGATTTGATTAAGGTAATCTTGATTTCATTTACAGAACAAATTCCTGAACTTAATGGGACAAATTGAATGGTGTCACATTTCTTGGCAATTGTACAGTAAGAACTGATGAGAGAAGAAATTAGAAAAATAAGATATCATTCTGACACAAACAGTTGGTTAACTTTGTTTAGCATACTGCCTTTTGCAAACCAGGAGGTGCTTTAGAACAAGAGGAAACAATGCTATAACTACCTAATTATGCTTTGTTTTTCATTTGTTAGGAGTAATCTCTTCCTAAATCCTACAGTGAAATATAATAATTAACTAAGAGATTTTCTAACTTTTTGATCTAACATAGGAATAAATACTGTCCTTCATGCATCTAATACTTTTCAGCATATCAATAATTTATTTGTCTCAAAAGTTTCTAGCAAAAGTAGAAAATATAGTTTGAATTTTTGCTATTTTCCCTTTTCCCAGTTTTAAAAGATTGCCTTTCATTCCTGATATTGACCTTGTTTTTGTTCTGGTGACAGTAGCTCCTTATTGATCTTATATGGTTTGTATTCTGCCACATTATAATATACTATAGTAATTTATGTTTTGCTCTTTTTCTTGTTCAAAAGCTTAGCAGAAATGTTAGTATATTTTGGTTGAGATTAGCATTTGGTTACTTTTATAATATTAAGTTTCTCCAGTTTTACGGATATGACTATTATTGATCATAACTCATTATCCTATTAAAGACATGCCATGTCAATTGATTGAAGACTACATATCTTCTGTGTACTGGGGATCATTATATACACATACATACATAATATATATTTAATATTATATTTTAATTGTTTAAGATATTTGATATTGTGAATGTAATAGAGAGCTAAGAATTGTAAAGGAAGTAAATGAAACTGTAATGGAGGTTGTGAGACCTCCTATTTAGGTGGTTTAACATATGTGTATAAAGTTGCTTTAAGTAAACTTCAGTGAATCTGCAGCTGGATGTGGTTTGTGTTGAATCAGCTGACAGACACCTGTACTCAATTGATTCCTCCTTTACCACTGATCATTGAGGAAGTAGAAGATTCTTCCCCAACTGTCAGTGCTAAATAAACTTAGTTCTTTAGATGAAATGAAGATTAATAAACGCAAACTATTGATGATATCAAATCGACTGCGATTTGTTAATCCTGATACATGAGATCAATAAGCATTTGAAGAAACTTGATGGTATAAAGGAGAAGTTTTAACTGACAACTTCCCCTAAGAATCTTCAGTACAGATCAGGTCAGTACAGGCTTCTCTCTTTTTAACTTATTTAATGATGGTAAACAAGGTAAAGGACAGGATGGGTTGAAATACTGAGGAAAGAGGGATTAGGGATGAATTCTAGAACCTTGTCTAATTAATTAAGCTTATAATAAATCTTCTGAAGTTTTTAGGAGAAACTTATTCCCTGAATCTGCCCAGAAAATTGCTTTGGTCAGGCCTAAGGCCTGACCATGATTATTTGATGTTCTAGCTCAGTTCACATTGACTTGGTTTAACAGAGTTTATCCTCAATATCTTCAATATTTATCTTCTTGTTGATGTTTGAATATTATTGATGATGTTTAGGGCTGGATGCTGATAACATTGGATGAGCAGTGAGCCTAGGTAACTAATCCTATGAGGTATAAGTTAGCCTTAGCTAAGAGACAATCCTGAGATGCCTACCCTCCCACCATTCTCCAGAATGAGACCCTGAAACTGGAAATCAGTCCCAATTTATAGGCTCCTCTCAACAGACTTTTGGTCTCATGCCAGCTCATGCCACCCACCCCTGCATTCTGCATTCCAACCTCAGTAACTAGCAACTAACCTGGCTCAATATGGCTTCTTGCAAAAGTATTTGCAGAGTAAAGAGAATTACTATATAAGTTATGAATCATCTTTACATTGATCAAAACTAAAAGAAATTTAAAACAATTACTAAGAAAAATCATTTTTCATGTGTTAAGCAATTAGCTCAATAATAGTGTAAAAGACTTATATAATGAATGATTTTCAGAACTTTATAACTAGAAAAAATTAGTACTGAAAAGAAGGGATCATATTTGTTCTACTAAGAGTCATCCAAATGTAGCAAATTGTATCTACAATGATAAAAAAGAGTTTCCTTACCTAAAGCTACCTATAGAAATTAAAAGTCTGGTCCAAAAAAGCAAAACAAAACAAAGGAAAAGAGAAAATAACAAAAACCAAACATTTCAACATTGTTGTCTTAAGGGTTTAATCTAAAAATATTATTTTATTTTATTCAGAATTTTCCATGATCATATGATTCATGATTCCCCCCATCCCCATTTACCTCCCCCCTCCTGTAACTGACAAGCAATTCAACTGGACGAGTTCCAGGTGAACTGGAGAGACCTCCAGGAACTGATGCAGAGCGAAAGGAGCAGAGCCAGAAGAACATTGTACACAGAGACTGACATACTGTGGTAAAATCGAATGTAATGGGCTTCTGTACCAGCAACAATGCAATGAACCAGGACAATTCTGAGGGATTTATGGTAAAGAACGCAACCTACATTCAAAGGAAGAACTGTAGGAGAGGAAACATATAAGAAAAGCAACTGCTTGAACACATGGGTCGGGGTGGACATGATTGGGGATGTGGACTCGAAACTACCACACCAATGCAACCACCAACAATTTGGAAATAGGTCTTGATCAAGGACACATGACAAAACCAGTGGAAATGTGCATCGGCCATGGGTGGGGGGAGTGCGGGGGGGTGAAGGGGAAAGTAGGAGCATGAATCATGTAACCAT
>NC_058133.1:297211338-297211826 GCF_016433145.1 Gracilinanus agilis | reverse complement strand
ATCTCAATAGATGCTGAAAAAGCCTTTGACAAAATACAGCATCCATTCCTATTGAAAACACTGAAAAGTATAGGAATAGAAGGACCTTTCCTAAAAATAATAAACAGTATATACCTAAAACCATCAACAAACATCATATGCAATGGGGATAAATTAGAAGCCTTCCCAATAAGATCAGGAGTAAAACAAGGATGCCCATTATCACCTCTATTATTCAACATAGTACTAGAAACACTAGCAGTTGCAATTAGAGAAGAAAAAGAAATTGAAGGTATCAAAATAGGCAAGGAGGAGACTAAGTTATCACTCTTTGCAGATGATATGATGGTCTACTTAAAAAATCCTAGAGAATCAACTAAGAAGCTTGTAGAAATAATCAACAACTTTAGCAAAGTGGCAGGATACAAAATAAATGCACATAAATCATCAGCATTTCTATACATTTCCAACACACTAGAGCAGCAAGAAGTAGAAAGAGAAACACCATT